>NC_088865.1:42575897-42634551 GCF_032884065.1 Artemia franciscana
ATATATATATATATATATATATATATAGGTATATAATATATATATATATATATATATATATATATATATATATATATACTATATATATATATATATATAGTATATATATATATATATATATATATACTATATATATATATATATATATATATATATATATATATATATATATATATATATATATATATATATAGTATATATATATATATATATATATATATATATATATATATATATATATATATATATATATATATATATATATATATATATATATATATATATATATATATATATATATATATATATATATATATATATATATATATATATATATACCTATATATATATATATATATATATATATATATATATATATATATATATATATATATATATATATATATATATATATATATATATATATATATATATATATATATATATATATATATATATATAAATATATATATATATATATATATATATACTATATATATATATATATATATATATATATATATATATATATATATATATATATATATATATATATATATATATATATATATATATATATATATATATATATATATATAAATGCAAAACTGACATTAATTCAAGCCTTTGCGGAGGTTTTCTTAATAAGTGCCCCCGTCTCTGTATACTAATTAAGCTCTCATTATAAAGATCTCTAACCAGCGCTAAGGTCAACTCTAAGTCTAGTCTGTCAGGCTGCCCGTAAAAGGGCAGTTTACTCACGTAAAGGAGCAATTTACTTCTTCAATAAGTATACTATAGAGCAACAAAACATCTGTGCTCTGTCTTGAATACCCACTCCCTCTTGATCTGATCTGATCTTGACCTAATCTCAGAGAAGGAGGCGAAACTCAAACTCTTGTTTGCAGTGATTTTTGTTCGTTTCAAGCTTCGCTTTCGTATTCAATTTAAATTTCACTCGTTTTAAAATTTATTTATTCATTTATATTAGTACGTATTGCATATGTATTTGCTATTTTTGTTTATTTAATTTCTGATCGTTTTGGGTTTCATTTATTCTTTAACAGTAATTTCTTGAAATTTATTCATTTTTAATATTGCTTGTTGTATGTTTTTTGCTATGATTGTTTGTTTAATTTCTGCTCGTTTTGGGTTTCAGCTACTCTTTAATAGTCATTTCTTGTTGTTTCTAGTTTGAATTTAACAAGTGTTTGTATCTGCTGATCTTTAGTTTAATGTGGCCTTCACTTTTCTTTGAAAAACTTCTTTTTGAACCGAAAAAGAACCGAGATCTAGACTGTGAACCAAGATTAGAATGTTGGAAGCTACAGTGACTACAGTATTCCAGTGCGTTTTTGACGAGAGAGCGCTCTGAAGGACGGAGGAGGATTTGATAGATAATATCCAGAGAAATCACCTATCGCATTTTTTTGGGGGTACTCAACTGACTGACTGTATCTCAAACAGTAAGCTCTGCGAAATATGTTTTTCAATCCTACATTCTAGGACTATAGTAAGAGAAAGGTTGAGATGTCTAAGACACAATCCACAGATGAAGTAAGACATATTGCCAAAGATCATCCTTGTCGGCCACCCATCTAAGGCAATACGTAAAGCCTGTTGTCCCGTGTGGACTGGGAAGATGTCGTAAGGAAAGATTAAAGGGGAAATTATAACATCTTAGGAGGGTGCTAAGAGGGACACTTTGAGAAGACTGAGATTGGTATAATAGATACTTGGCCTATTTTGGGGCCGATAACCTCATCCTCTTCTCAGTAAAAATGGAGCGTCCCCTTATCTCAGAAAACAGTTCACTTGGCTCAGGAATTTACGGTTTTAAATTTGAATAATAGTGTCACTAGTTGACATTTTTTGCACTCAACTTTCTGGTGAACAGTTATTTTTTTAGTTTTTTTTTTTGTGAGTTGAGGTGTTCCTGGCGAAATAAATTTCAGATAAAAATTTCCAGCCAATCAAGAACAAGTTTGTCTGCCTGTTTTTTAGAGCCAATACCCCTTACCCATTTTAATATATAGTCACCTTTGACCCGAAACTGTAGGATATAAGTCGTTAGAAAAAAAGTTCCTTTTTTGAGGGAGGAACCAATTGTTTTCTTTCCATTTATTGTACACAGTAAGATCCACTTGGCAAAGGGAATTAAAGACAAAAGCTCTGGGCTGATCAGCAAAAGAAGTTATTGACCTTTTTGGAAGCCCTTTTTGGGGAGCCAAACCCTTAAATTAATTTTTTGTCCATTAGATTACCCTTCGAACCAGGGGTGCAATTTTCTGCGGGGCAGGGAGTTAACTGCCCCTCCCAGACCTCAGTTTGTCCAGCCTACCAGCTGAAACTTTGTTCTTCAAAAATCTTGCCATAACTAAGATAAGCATGTATGATTCAAGCAACCACAGAAACGAGTCAGTTTTCTTTAGTATGTCTTTACCTTTGTGGTGTTATGTATCTAAATTTTTCAGTTTTCACTTTAATTATCACTTAATTTGGGAAAATTGCCCCAACTTTGGCCTCCCCCTCCAGGATTCTTACGAAATCACGCCACTGGTTTACACGGAGACCGGAGGCTGCAAGCCTTAAACTAATCAGGAGCCACATTGGTTTTTGGCAATTTTTAAGCCCATAGCACTCCTCCCACACCAAAATTTTTTTTTGCAGAAGAGTATCTTTGTCCAGGTTCTTTTAGATGTAAGATTGTGGGGTTAAGTATCTTCTCCAAATCCTAATTTGGTTTTTAAACTCCCATGCTGCACAATTAGGACGATGGAACCCTTCTTGCCAGGGATTACAGCTGAATAAACCATCTGTCTGCACATCCATGGAAGATTTGTTTATTTTGAGACAATCTTATTATATTTTAGGTATTTCAAAGAACTTGCATTAGTGTTTGCATTTGATTTAGTTTCCTTAATCTTTCTTTTTTATTAGTAACTTTCCTCGTTTATTATGTATGTATAATGGTTAAAAACAGTTTATTTGTTCATTCATATAGGTAACACAGAGAATAATGATAATATCCTAGTTTAATTCTATTTAAAATCATTATCATCTTTAACAGTAACTACGTAATAAACCCAACTTCTAAAGTTTTCCTTTCAAATTTACAGAAAAATAGAAAGGAAGAATATAAAATAGAAAGGTTGATATGAAACAGATATATAGGCTAGATATATGTATGTGGTCTTTAGCACATATTATTTGCCAGTTTTTAATTATAGGATTTAATAGATAAAGCATACTCAAATAATGGTAGGATAAGATGTAACGATTGGCGAAACTGACAAGTTTGAAGGACATCTTAAAATCAAGCCATTCGTATACCTTAAACGTCGAGCCCCCCGCTGGCGTGAAGAACCATAAGTTTCATTCTTTTGTAACTTTATTTATTTTTTCTTCTTAGCAGTATTTTTTTAGCTTTATTATAATTTTATCTTAATAGTTGGATTAATACTCCAGCATTTAGCTGATATTTTTGGGATCAGTCTCGGGAGTGAACTCAACTTGTGTATGAGATCTCGGGAGTGGGATCTTCATTTGGAGTCGGGAATAAATTTTGGGTCTGGGATTGGAAAAAGTAGGATTGAGATTCGAAGAAGGAACACAAACTTTTTAATTTTTTAAACTTAATGGAGCGTATTTTACAACGGTAAAGAACTTAAATATTACACAATAATGGAAAATGAAAAAGAGCACAGTCACTCACCTGGAAATATCTAGAACTTGAAATAAAATATTTCCAAAAAATTTTTAACCTGCAAAAAATGGAAAAAGTTTGTAATAGTGAATTTACGGGAAAATCCAAAAATAGGTTTTAATTTCTAATTAGAGATAACCCAACAACTTTGGGTAAAACAATAGGATTTGTGCTCTGTTTGGTTATATGGGGTTGAAAGATGCTAACTGTACTAGTCCTTTGGTTTATATAGCCATTGTTACGTCATTACGTAGCACCACTTTTTGAACGCTTCATAGCTTGAACTACGAACCAACAAAGTAATAGAGGAAGAGAAAAGAATTATCAAGCCAAATTGTAATATCCGCTATTCGTGATACAATAGCACCCATAACTTGTCATTTCTATGAAAGACATGATTGCAAGACAAAAATAAATTTGCAAGATTGCAAATTTATTCGACACTGCCCATTTTAATGATTTGTATCCTCTTGTATGACAATTGTCAAACTTCCGCTCGTTCAAGTAGTAAAAAGTTAAATACCACTTGATTCTAATCATTTTCAGAATTACCTTAATTTAGGCTAATTAATGACCTAACCTTATTTAGTCTTATTTTTTCTGTTCTTCCTTTAAAATTTCAAGCGTCAGTTCAACCCGTTATGGAATCTTTACTGTACCAAGTGTCAAAATGGTACTCATAGTGGGAATGCTTTCTCGAAAGACTTCTATTTCTAGAAAAATGAAAAATTGTAAATCCTAATACCAAAACCTAATACAAAAGCTAATACCAAAAGGCTTGCGGCTAATAGAGAAAGTAAGAAAAGAAAGCGTGCCGAGGAATTACAACAACAGCGTGAAAACAGACTTGCGGCTAATAAAGAAAGCATGAAAAGAAAGCGTGACGAGGAATCACAACAACAGCGTGAAAACAGGCTTGCGTCTCAAAGAGAAATCACCAAAAGAAAGCGTGTCGAGGAATCGCAAGAGCAACCTGAAACAACCTGGACAGCGAGAGTCAAAATGTATCAAAACTGAAAATGATAGCGATGATTATTGAGTTTGGGATTTTGACTTGGATAAGGTCATCAATGCCTACCAGATTTTAGTTAAAAAAACAAAGGTTCGGTGATATGTATTTCAAAGTGACGAAAGACAAGTCAAGGTAAAACAAACCAAACAACTTGAAAGTGATACCGATGACAAAAAAAAACGACATTGAAAGGACTATCGTTTCCCAGTTGCAACATCGTTTCCACAAAAATAATAACTTAGTGCTTCTGTTCAAAACAGCAATCGAATTGATACCTACTGATACGCAACTATCATTGAAGTGGCAATCGTTATGGTCGGTGATTTGTATATGACGTCAAAGACTTTGCATATGACGTCATTTTAAGTATATAAGAAGGCGTTTCAAAGAGAAGTTTTTATTAAACTCATTGATGCTACGATGCCCTACAATATCCTATTATTTTTGGGATGGAGCCAACGGCTATCACTTTAATAATAAATTGATAAATCCAGCCACTAACAAAGAAATGGATAAGAAATGCAGCGCAATTAAATATTATGCCTATAGAATAATGATTCGTCATTTATTACCTATATATATAAAAATAAGTTAAAGTAATTCGAAAAAAGAAAAATGGTAAAAAAAACTTAAAAAAACTAAAAAGAAAAAACTAAAAAAAAATAAAAAATTAAAAAAAGGAAAAACCTAAAAAGAAAAAACGTAAAAAAATAAAAAAAGATAAAAAACTAAAAAGAAAAAAAAACTAAAAAAAGCTAAACTAAAAAAAAGAAAAAAACTAAAAAAAAACTAGGAATTGCACAAATAATTCAATATATTTTGACAATAGATTAAAGTAATTCGAAAACCTTAAAACAGATACCCCAAATTTTGAGGTTTAATATAAATCGTTGGAGCTTCAGCATGCTTGGCATGGAGAGATTTTTCCAAGCGTCAATGTTAGAATGAACATTGACAAATTGAAGAAAACAAATCAATAAAAAGAAGAAACTAAAAAAAAAGAAAAAAGTAAAAAAGAAAAAAAAACTAAAGAAGAAACTATATCTATATATATATAAATAAGTTGTATATATGCATGTTTGTTTGTTTTTGGGTTTGTATTTGACGTCATTATAAGTATACAAGGCTTTGTATATGACGTCATTATAAGATGACACTACAGACCGGGACACCGGGACACAAATGACGACCGGGACAAAGGGAATATAAATGACAACCGGGACACTCAAAGAGAAATTACAGACCGGGACACCGGGACACAAATGACGACCGGGACAGAGGGAATATAAATGACGACCGGGACACTCAAAGAGAGATTACAGACTGGGATACCGGGACACAAATGACGACCGGGACACAGGGAATATAAATGACGACCAGGACACAGGGACGAAACTACAATGGGGACGCCAGGGGCACAGGGGGATATATAAATGACGACGGGGACACGGGGAATGTTCGATTAGCAATCACCATCAACAAAGCTCAAGGGCAATCGTTAGAAAAATGCGGTATAGATCTGAATACGGATTGTTTTCCCATAGACAATTATTATGTTGCATGTTCAAGAGTTGGTAAACCTGACAATCTATTTATATGGACAGACAATGGGACAGCAAAGAATGTTGTATATTTGCATGTTTTACGTAGTTAAATATATATATATATATATCTCTTCCAATGTTCTAATCTTGGTTCAACAAACTTTTTTAACTGCAAAAACACTCTGTGTCTTGGCTAGTCTACTTCTAGCATCATAACAGCACCTACTGTCAACTTCTTGTAACCCAGTCTGACCTCTTTGCCTTCACTTATTCCTAGTCTTAGTCTTCTTGACTTTAATTTTCAAACCTATTCTTGTACCCTGAATTCGCAAAACCTCTAAATCTTCATTCATTTTCTTAAAGTTTTCACCTAGGATGCTCAAATCATAAGTATTATCTAAGTGTTCTAGAGAGGAGAGTTACTTTCTAATTTTAATCTGTGGTTTCCCATTGCCTTTGTTGTACTCCCTAGAAGAAAGTCCGTGAAAATGACCCACATAAATGGGATAGAATGCAATCCTGCTTAACTCCTGATTTGATACTAAACCAGCTCTTAATCGTATTAATGTTATTCTCGTACGTAGCACTAGTCACTTTAATGGTTTACCATAGGGATAAGACCTTCATTTAAAGTCTTGTCTCATCATAATCAAACACTTGCTTATTATCCATAAAACCGAAAACTACTGGTGCTTGTAAACAATAATTTATAAGTGGAAACAATAGGGAATTTTTTCTTAAGACAATGGAATTCCCAACTTTAAGCGATTATTTTGGCCCTATGTCCAAGGGCCGTCCTCATCAGAACACAAACGAAAATATAAAAGAAAAACTTACATCAAAATAGAGTCCTGGTTGAACTTCGTTAAAGTTTTGGTGCCAAGACTATTTTAAAACCTTAAAAATTTTTCGTTTTCGTTTAAAATGTAAGTTATTCTTTTATATTCTTCGTGTGTATTCCGCTGAGGATGGCTCTTGGACATAAAGCCAAAATTTTCATTTAAAGTTGGGAATTCCACTGTCTTAGTAAAAAGAAAAAAAAAATCTCTATTGTTTCTACTTATAATTTGTTGTTTATGATAGAAAGCCAGTATGGTCTTCGTTGCTATTTATGTTCAGCTTAAAGGCGTTTGACATAATAGATATATTAAACGTAAGTAATTTTAACATGATATAAAATAAACACCAGGTAAAATCAAGAAACAAAAAAAAAAAACAACGGAAAATAGAATCACAAAGATGCGAGTCACCATATGACAGGAGGAAAGACTTCGGTTAGTAAGCTTGCACCTAAATATTTGATTGAAAGTTGATGTAACTTCAGGTTGCTGTAGATCATTGAAATGATGTGTTGTAACTAGATCCTCGAATTGATTCCTCTGAGATTATGCTTTTACTTATACAAAATACTACAGAATCGTTTTTTCACAACAGGTGTTAAAAAATATGTGAGATATGAATCTGATTGTAATATGAGATATGAGAATATGAGATATGAGAATATGTAATATGAGATATTATCTGAGATATGAATCTCAGATAATATGCTTCATTTGTGATGACGGTTCATGGTTTATTTTCTGTCCTCTCTTGACTAGTTAACTGAGGATGTTTGCTTCAGATTAAACTCCATAGTTCGTGAACGTTGTTACTATTGCTGCCATCTATTAAAAATAAAAAATAGGTAGTGTATAATTATGTAAATTACTAATTTACGAGGGACATTTTGTTTAAGGATCACATTGCTTATTGTTAGAAAAAGTGTTTTCAAGCTCTACTATGAAGATTTCCCTATCTGTTAGCGTTAGAATAAACTTAGTTTTTTTGCTCTTTAGTTTTAAGCTAATTTTTAACTTAGCTCATTAGCTAGTTTTTTTTTTATTAAACGAACAAAACCCACAGAAAACTTAAGCTAAAAAAATTTACCGCAAGAAACATTGCCTATAACTTTGTATTCAAAAATCAAATATACCTTAGGTGCATATTTTTTTTTTGCTTTCAATACAAGATCAAAGATGGCAAAGAAAAATATCATGGTAAATATTCAACGGCTATTGGGATATAATTAAACCTTTCAAGGAACGTTGAGGTTGATATTAAAATAAATCAAAAGACTCTATTTGTACCCTTGCCATCAAAAGGGTGTCGGCAAAATATCTTAAGAACGACAAGGGAGGAAAGGAAGTTCAAACAATAAGTTTGAACTTCCAGAGAATATTGAGAGAGATATTGAACACAACCAAGTGTGCATTCCGATTATCACAATGATACTTTTCTTTCCACACCACACCCAGTTAACTCTCCAATTAAAGTCACAAATAAAAGAGTTTATATATATATATATATATATATATATATATATATATATATACATATATATATATATATATATATATATATATATATATATATATATATATATATATATATATATATATATATATATATATATATATATATTTATATATTCTCCTATTCTAATTCAATTCTTGTTTAATATTAAAACGTTCTCCCAGGAGGATTTGTTTTAGTATATAAACTATGAATTACTGTTGAAGCAAAATCTTAGTTCAAGTACCGTTCCAAATCTGATTTTAAATTGAATAAAATATATACGACAACTATATTGAATACATACAAATACCAATGCTCAGATCTCCCCTGCAACCTTAAAATTTAAGTTATATTAAGATATAATGATTTTTGATCCGACAGCTTGAAAAACTAGATAAATATTCATTATATTAACCATTTGTATGACTTTGGAACTCTAAATGAAAATATTTTTTTTTCTTTCCATAAAAGAAGTTTTTCAAAGAAAAGTAAAGAGCCATATTACACCAAGGACAAGCAGAAATAAAACTATATAAGAACTCAAACTTGAAACAAATAGAAATAAAAGAGTAAATAAAAACTATAACGAACAGAAATTCCAATAATTTATCGTATCAAAGATAAAAATAACAAATACTGATATAGATGAATAAATAAATCCAAAATGAGAAAAACATATATTGAACACTTGAAGTCAAATTTAAAATGTACAGAAATTAGTGAAAACAGAATTTTGGCTACTACCTCTCCCCTCCTCTAGTCGCAAAAGTTTTGAGGCATGTTGCGCTATTTGCACTTGAAAACAGAACATATTATATAAATAGTTTTTTATATTCATAAAATTGAACAAAAATTGCAATAAAATAAAGACCTAAATTGCCGAAATTACCAGTTATTGTTATATTAAATATTCAATTTGTTTTCATTACTTCCTTTCATCTTGATTTTAGTTGTGATATATTATTTATTGTTCCTTTATTTTTTGAAAAATTAAGGCTCACTGTTCAGAAATAATATTTGATGAAACACAAATGACGAAATAGGCTTTCAAATTCTTACGGATTAGGGAGGGGCAGTCCCTAAACTCCCATTTGTAGTAATTTTTATTAGTTTTAAGCTTAAATCAAGCATTCAATTCAGTTTTTTACTACTTTTGGTATTTATTTATTTACCTATATTTATATTTGCTATCTTTATGTTAGATATGATAATTTATTTTAATTTCTGTTCATTTAGGGCTTTATTTATTCTTTAAAAGTAGTTTATGGCTGTTTCAAGCTTGAATTTTGTAAGAGTTTATTTCTTCTCTTCTTCGGTTTATTATGGCTCTTTAAGTCTCTTTGAAAAATATCTTTTTCGGAGGGTTAAAAAAATATCTTAAAAGGTTAAAAGGTTAAAATGGGAAAAGGTTCTTCTCAGAAAGGATACAAGTCCTCTTTTTTTGCTGATATGGATTTTTGCTGTTGAGTCAAATCTCCAATTTATCGAATCATTTATCCTGGACTATAGATGCTTAAAATAGATGCTTTCGGAAAGAGGAGTCTAGGCCTGCTTTAAAAATAGAAGAATTATCCTTTTTCAACGATTTTCCACCATTTCTTAATGCATCTTCAATAAAAAAGACGTGGGACCAAATTTAAAAATTATATTTAGTCAATGGATAGAATAAACCTCAACTATGCAAAGAAAGCAAAAAGTTAGTTCGAGGATTTTATGCTCTATCATCACTTTAAATGCATTGGATTTTCTTCTGTTGTTTCACTTTAAGGGTTAATGGGGTGGTAAGGGTTCGCATGTGGAGTGGGAATTAGGAGGGTTTGAAATTAAAAGGAGAGGAGAAGGGAGTTTAGTATTGATGAACAACGAAGAATAAACATGCTATTTTTTGGTTTAATATATATATTTTATAATAATAATTATTATAATTTGATTTTATTTAATTGCAAAAGTTAATTTAATAGGTCAGAACTCACGTAGACTTTCGCACGACCGCAAACCCTTTTAGGTTTTTCTTCATTACAAATGTTTTTTTTTATCTTATTTGATTATCTATGATAGTTAAAAATAAAAGTTGAAGTTGTTGTAACTAGTTATTGAACAGATCGAGATGACGAACTGGAAGTAAGGAGCAACGTGACTCAAGAATAACCCAAAATCTAAAAATGTAATTTTGATTTCAATAGATATATGAAAACAATGGACAAATGATGTTGATTTTAAATATATAACATTTCTAACTTTAGTGTTACCCATCACGAGCAACAAGTCTGAGAAAATATGTTTGATTTTCGAAAAAGGGTGGAAACACCCACTAAAATTCAAAGAATCATACTTAAAATCAAACAATCAGATTCAGCGTATCCAAGAATCCTATTATTGAAGTTTCAAGCTTCTATTTTCAAAGATGTCGAATTTTGTACTTTTCACCAGAAGTGACCAAACAGATTGAAGGGCAACTAGCTTACTCCCACCCCTTTTTTCCTTGAAGTCGTGAGATCAAATTTTGAGATAGTTATTTGGTCTGGCATAGTTGAAAAACTAAGTAACTTTGATGACATGATCCCCCATAACCCCTTGGGAAAGGTCTGTAATTTATGAAATTCGCCCATTGTTTAGATATAATATATATTATTGGGAAGTAAACAGACCCTTTTAGGGGGGAGGGGGGTTGAATTTTCTGCTGGGGGATTTTCAACGATGATAAATTTCTGTGAGAAGGGAAGTTTCCAGGGAGATGAATATTCCAAAGAAAATTTTACACTGGGGAATTGTCCAAAATTCCTATACATAATTCATTTTGTTTTTCTTACTTTCTTTTTGCCAATTCAATTTTACATGTGGAGGTGTTAAGGGGAATTTTTCAGAGGAAAATTTTTACGGTGTTAGAATTATCTAGAACCACCATTGAAATCCTCCCTGGGGGGGGAGGTCAACAGAATAAATTCTCCAGATGGAATTTTCTGCGGAAGCAACTGACTACTAGAGGGCAGGGTAATTGTGGGTAAAATTTTTCATGGTAGGGAAAATTTAAGCCATGAATTAAAAACATTCAGAAATTAAAGTTTCAAATAAAAATGTGTTAGGAAAAAAATTTCAGTTGGAATGGCCCACAAGAAATTTTCCGGGGCGAATTTTCAGCTAAAATGGATATGTCTGGGGGAATGCTCTTGGTAGGGGCTATTTTACTTGGGAGGAATTTTCCATGGAGGGGTTTTCCAAGGGGGGGGGGAGAATTTTCCAGGGAAGGGAAGTCAGATATCCCAATATTATATAAAAACGATTAGTAATAAAAAAGATAGGTTTATTTAAAATGATAGTATGGAGCAAGAAAAATCCCAACAAACAAAAATTATTACGTATATGAGGGGCCTGACCTATCCCCATTATCTTACTCTTTGAGCTATTTTTTTAAATTTTAAAAAGGATTATTATTCTAATTTAACGGCCATTGTGTTTTAAGAGCTGTTCTTAAGGAATTTGGACAAAAAGTCAAATATTAGCGCAAAGAGTGGGCCATTAAGGAGGAAATGACCCTCCTCTTAAATGCGTGATAATTTCTCTTCGTTTTAAATTTTGATTTGCCATTAGTTTCAGTTGAAAAAAACTTGTTTGTTTCTTTACGTTCGATATTAATAAAGATTTACGCTACATTAAAGCGTTTGTCATCTACAAACAACATCTACAAATCATCTACATCTACAAATCTTCAGCTTGGAGATTGCATAAATGATCACTAGGTGTCTAGAAAGAGTTGTAGAATACTACTTAAAAAGTAGCAGAGAACTATAACATTGAGCTAGTATGGTTTACTTAAACGCACTAAAAACTTAAAAATATTATGTTCAAAATGAAAGGACATGTCTCACGGTATCATTATGATATAAGAGGGGCAAACTACGGTTTCTAAGTACGAAAATGTTTTTTTTTCAAATTATAATCTAAACTAAGAAAATAGAATTAACCACTTCTCAGTTCGTGTTTCATATGGAACTATCAAAAAAATATGAACAGTTTATATTTTGAGCATATATTTGTTGATTCAATCAACCGTAGATCTGTTCTCGATAGGGGATTGGTGATATTTAGATTAATTTAGGATAGCTAAAAAAAAAGTAAGGAGCAGCTTTAAAACTCAAAATGATTAGTATTTATCTGATATATAAAGGGGGGTGCTCTTGTCCCGTTCCTTCATCCGATTCGTATTGTTGCGAGGATAATGTTTATTCCAGTTTAGCTGAGATTCATTCAATCCTACTATATGGACCTCTCCTACTGCGTGGATCGTTCTGTGGTTTGTTCCCACTACGCGGACCGTTCTGCAGTTGGTTCCTACTGCGCAGAACGTTCTGTGGCTGATTCCTACTATGTGATTCGTTTTGCGGTTGGTTCCTAATACGCGGATCGTTCTGCGGTCGGTTTCTACTACGTGGATCGTCCTGCGGTCGGTTCCTACTACGTGGATCGTTCTATGGTTGGCTCCTACTACACTGATCATTCTTCGGTTGGTTCCAACTCTGCGTATCGTTCTGCGGTTGGTTCCCACTACGCAGGTCGTTCTTTGGCTGGTACCTACTACGCTGATTTTTCTGCGATTGGTCACAAACTGAGGAACGAATCTACGGTTCACTCCCATTTACAAAATCATTTATTTTATCATTTATTTTATAAATACAAACTAAAAGGACATGTCGCACAGTCTTATTACGATATAATAGGGCAAAACTACGGTTTCTAAGTAAAAATTAAATAAAAAAAAAAAACAAGTTTTTTTTTAACTGAAAGTAAGGAGCGACATTAAAACTTAAAACGAACAGAAATTACTTCGTATATGAAAGAGGCTGCTTCCTCATCAACGCCCCGCTCTTTACGCTAAAGTTTGACTCTGTCTATCAATTCTTCTTTTTAAAACAGTAAAAAACTTTAGCGTAAAGAGTGGGGCGTTGATGAGGAAGCAGCCTCTTTCATATACGAAGTAATTTCTGTTCGTTTTAAGTTTTAATGTCGCTCCTTACTTTCAGTTAAAAAAACTTGTTTTTTTTTTTATTTAATTTCTGAACGTTTTTGAATCAATGCATGTTTTGATTTTGGCTCTCCGCAGAGGAATAATTAAAACGAAATTTGCATTTTTTTTTTTTTTGGTTAAATGGCTTTCTCATAATTTTGATCGAATGATTTTGAGAAAAAAAGAGCGAGGGAGGAAGCCTAGTTGCCCTCCGATTTTTTGGTTAATTAAAAAGGCAACTAGAACTTTTAATTTTTTACGAATATTTTTATTAGTAAGAGATTTACGTAACTTATAAATTAGCTTACGTAAAGAACTTTTGTATTCTCATATTTTTATTACATATATGAGGGGGTTCGCCCCCTTGTCAGATCCTCGCTCTTTACACTAAAGCTTAAATTTTGTCCCAATTCATTAAGAATGACTTAAAAATATTATGTTCAAAATGAAAGGACATGTCTCACGGTATCATTATGATATAAGAGGGGCAAACTACGGTTTCTAAGTACGAAAATGTTTTTTTTTCAAATTATAATCTAAACTAAGAAAATAGAATTAACCACTTCTCAGTTCGTGTTTCATATGGAACTATCAAAAAAATATGAACAGTTTATGTTTTGAGCATATATTTGTTGATTCAATCAACCGTAGATCTGTTCTCGATAGGGGATTGGTGATATTTAGATTAATTTAGGATAGCTAAAAAAAAAAGTAAGGAGCAGCTTTAAAACTCAAAATGATTAGTATTTATCTGATATATAAAGGGGGGTGCTCTTGTCCCGTTCCTTCATCCGATTCGTATTGTTGCGAGGATAATGTTTATTCCAGTTTAGCTGAGATTCATTCAATCCTACTATATGGACCTCTCCTACTGCGTGGATCGTTCTGTGGTTTGTTCCCACTACGCGGACCGTTCTGCAGTTGGTTCCTACTGCGCAGAACGTTCTGTGGCTGATTCCTACTATGTGATTCGTTTTGCGGTTGGTTCCTAATACGCGGATCGTTCTGCGGTCGGTTTCTACTACGTGGATCGTCCTGCGGTCGGTTCCTACTACGTGGATCGTTCTATGGTTGGCTCCTACTACACTGATCATTCTTCGGTTGGTTCCAACTCTGCGTATCGTTCTGCGGTTGGTTCCCACTACGCAGGTCGTTCTTTGGCTGGTACCTACTACGCTGATTTTTCTGCGATTGGTCACAAACTGAGGAACGAATCTACGGTTCACTCCCATTTACAAAATCATTTATTTTATCATTTATTTTATAAATACAAACTAAAAGGACATGTCGCACAGTCTTATTACGATATAATAGGGCAAAACTACGGTTTCTAAGTAAAAATTAAATAAAAAAAAAACAAGTTTTTTTAACTGAAAGTAGAGCGACATTAAAACTTAAAACGAACAGAAATTACTTCGTATATGAAAGAGGCTGCTTCCTCATCAACGCCCCGCTCTTTACGCTAAAGTTTGACTCTGTCTATCAATTCTTCTTTTTAAAACAGTAAAAAACTTTAGCGTAAAGAGTGGGGCGTTGATGAGGAAGCAGCCTCTTTCATATACGAAGTAATTTCTGTTCGTTTTAAGTTTTAATGTCGCTCCTTACTTTCAGTTAAAAAAACTTGTTTTTTTTTTATTTAATTTCTGAACGTTTTTGAATCAATGCATGTTTTGATTTTGGCTCTCCGCAGAGGAATAATTAAAACGAAATTTGCATTTTTTTTTTTTTTTGGTTAAATGGCTTTCTCATAATTTTGATCGAATGATTTTGAGAAAAAAAGAGCGAGGGAGGAAGCCTAGTTGCCCTCCGATTTTTTGGTTAATTAAAAAGGCAACTAGAACTTTTAATTTTTTACGAATATTTTTATTAGTAAGAGATTTACGTAACTTATAAATTAGCTTACGTAAAGAACTTTTGTATTCTCATATTTTTATTACATATATGAGGGGGTTCGCCCCCTTGTCAGATCCTCGCTCTTTACACTAAAGCTTAAATTTTGTCCCAATTCATTAAGAATGACCCCAGAATCACAAAAGCCGTAGAATAAATAGTTGAAATTACTAAAAATACTTTAACGTAAAGAGCGAGGTATTAGGAGGAGGTGAGCCCCTCAAATGGGTAATAATTTCTGTTTGTTTTAAGTTTTAATGCTGTTCCTTACTTCCAGCTGAAAGTACTTTTTCATATTTATTTTTTCATTGTGTTTTTAAATAATGCTAGTAAATCCTGCGCTCCCTTCATGGAGGTTTTCATCCCCCATGACAAATTATCGATGGAAAGTTCCCCCAGCATATCCCCCTCTTCTCAACCCCTCCCCCAACCAAAAAAATCCTCCTGAAAACGCCTGTACACTTCCCAATAACCATTACTATATGTAAGCATTGGTCAAAGTTTGTAACTTGTTGCCCCTCCCATGGGGACTGTGGGGGAGTAAGTTGTCCCTAAAGACATAGTTATAAGGTTTTTCGACTACGCTGAATAAAATGGTGATCTCAGAATTTTGATCCGTTGACTTTGGTAAAATAATTAGCGTGGGAGGGGGCCTAGGTGCCCTCCAATTTTTTTGGTCACTTAAAAAGGGCACTAGAACTTTTCATTTCCGTTAGAATGAGCCCTTTTGCAACATTCTAGGACAACTGGGTCGATACGATCACCCCTGGGGAAAAGAAAAAAAAAACAAAAAAACAAAAAAACAAAAAAACAAATAAACACGCATCCGTGATCTGCCTTCTGGCAAAAAATACAAAATTCCACATTTTTGTAGATAGGAGCTTGAAACTTCTACAGTAGGGTTCTCTGATACCCTGAATCTGATGGTGTGATTTTC
This sequence comes from Artemia franciscana, assembly GCF_032884065.1. Taxonomy (NCBI): domain Eukaryota; kingdom Metazoa; phylum Arthropoda; class Branchiopoda; order Anostraca; family Artemiidae; genus Artemia; species Artemia franciscana. The sequence goes on from NC_088865.1 coordinate 42,592,323, forward strand.
GTTAAGATTCTATGACTTTTAGGGGGCGTTTCCCCCTATTTTCTAAAATAACGCAAATTTTCTCAGGCTCGTAACTTTTGATGGGTAAAACTAAACTTGATGAAACTTATATATTTAAAATCAGCATTAAAATGCGATTCTTTTGATGTAGGTATTGGTATCAAAATTCCATTTTTTAGAGTTTTGGTTACTATTGAGCCGGGTCGCTCCTTACTACAGTTCGTTACCACGAACTGTTTGAATAGTCTTATAAGAGGTTCTAAGTATAAAGATAGTAAAAAAACAGTAGGGTTTCAATTGTGAAAATAAAAAAAATCCAAAAATTTCACTGTTTAGATAAATAATTTGGCTTCGATTTGCGTTTCATTTCTAACAGAGAAATATTATGCAATGTTTTGCATTGAAAAATTAAATCCAAGCTTTACAATTAAAAAAACAAGAAATTCTTAAATGAAAAAACTCAGCTTTTTAATGAAAGCAAAATTTAAATTTAAAAATTTAAAATTTAAATAAAAAAAAATTTATTTAAAATTTAAAAATCGCAAGGAAGCTGATAAACAAAACCTCGAAAAATGTGAATATAATATAAATCTTAACCAACAGAAATAGTCAATATAGCCAAAAAAATCTTGTATGTTGGTTTATCTGTCAAAGTCTGAAAAAAAAAAACAATCAAACCTTTCATTGAAGATACTCCTTGCGTATCTAAGAATAAATTTGCTATGTTTTAGCTGATAACTTTTAAAACTAAGATTAACAAAGTCAGGGGAAGCATAACCTAAAAAGGGAAATAGTACCGGGGAAGATGATTAGGCATTATCACTGAGTGTCGTTTTCATTCCTTCACGCTAAGTTTTAATTTAGAACATTGTCATGACTTATCATCCATTTTAAAAAGCACGCATAGTTAATGCCAAGGAGAGTTCTATCTTGTCAGTTATAAATTGCTATCAGAAGGATATAGATTTCTACATATAGATAGATTCCTTATATTGATTCTGTGCTATCAAACGAACGAATGTTGCTATTTATAACCATCTGAATCTAATAATGGTGGAAACAGAACAACTGTTTTCTGGGAAATAGAAGAAATTAGTAAAAGGAATCACTTATTAAAATCATTTGGATAAACAGAAATGGATACAAGAAAAAAAATGGAGTAAAAAATTCATCTTGCTCAATCTGAAAAATAAGAAATAGCAAATTAGGGTAACATTTGTGCCTTTATCACTAGTTAATCTTTTCGTTACTCAAATCCTTGATTTAGAGCAAAATTCAGCATACTTTCAAGTTATTCCAATTTAGTTTGCTGAGCGATACATTCCTGGATACCTTCTATTTCCACAGCATGCCAAATATTAACCTCACTTCCTTCATTAACCCCAGCAATACTATCAAACAGTTCGTGGCAATAAACTGCAGGTAAGGAGTGAACTATATCAATTTGCATAGACATATAAATTGCATTTGATTAATAGAATTTCATTATGTCCTTAAAAGCAAAAAGGTCAATATTTTTCACTGCACTTATCAAACGTTACAAGAAAAATTGCAAGACATCTAAAAAAAGGCCCTCAAGCTATGTAGAACAGCAATGTAGCATATACAAAATGATTTTTTATCAGAAATTCGAAGCTCTTAAAAACAAAAATGGGCTATTTCAGATTTTCCTCGGGAAAATTCATACTAGAGGTGTTTTATTTTTCAGATTTTCCCCCTTGGGTGAATGGATCAGGACAATATCTGTATAGCGTGGAGAACAGGTTATTTGAATACAAACTGAGAGAATCAGCTCTATTTCTAAGATCTAGGAATGATAAGAGGGCAATAGAACTCCCTTCTATGCATTTTTTACCCTAGGGCCTAGATCAGATTTAAACCTTTCTTGAACTAAGAATTTGATTTAACAGTAATTAATCGGTTATACAATAAAAACTATTCTCCTGGAAGAATGTTTAAAATATAATATATGTATAAAAAAGGAATAAGTGAGTGGACATATATGTATATATATATATATATATATATATATATATATATATATATATATATATATATATATATATATATATATATATATATATATATATATATATATATATATACTAGCTGTTGGGGTGGCGCTTCGCGCCACCCCAACACCTAGTTGGTGGGGGCGCTTCGCGCCCCCCAAGCCCCCCCGCGCGCGTAAGTCGTTACGCGCCATAATAGTTACGCGCCATTGTAGTTGTGTCCCTATGTCCCACCTGTGAATATAGATATATATATATATATATATATATATATATATATATATATATATATATATATATATAGATCTATACCTCATGATTCTAATGATTGCCCTTGAGCTTTGTTGATGGTGATTGCTAATCGACCATTCCCTGTCCCGGTGTCCCGGTCGTCATTTACATCCCCCTGTTTCCCCCGGTGTCCCCGTTGTAGTTGTGTCCCTGTGTCCCGGTCGTCATTTATATTCCCTGTGTCCCGGTCGTCATTTGTATCCCGGTGTCCCGGTCTGTATATACATTCGTTTTTTAGTTTTGTTTTTCTCCTTTATTTTTTTCCTTTTTTTTCTTTTTTAGCTTATTTAGATTTTTAGATTTTTTAGTTTTTTTATTAGTTTTTAGTTTTTTTTTCTTTTTAGTTTTTTTTAAACCTTTTTTAGTTTTTTTTAGTATTTTAGATGAAAATTTTTTTTAGTTTTTTCCTTTTTTTCTTTTTAGTTTTTTATTGGTTTTTACCTTTATGTTAGCTTATTTTTCAGTTTTTTCCTTTTTTTTAGTTTTTTTTTATTTTTTATTTTTTTTAGTTTTTTACCTTTTTTTTAGTTTTTTTAGTTTTTTTAGTTTTTTTAGTTTTTTAGCTTTTTTACTTTTTTTATTAGTTTTTAGTTTTTTTGTAGTTTTTGCCTTTTTTTAGTTTTTTCAGTTTTTTTTTAGTTTTTTATTGGTTTTTACCTTTATTTTAGCTTATTTTTCAGTTTTTTCCTTTTTTTTAGTTTTTTTTTAGTTTTTAGTTTTTTTAATTTTTTACCTTTTTTTAGTTTTTTTAGTTTTTTTAGTTTTTTAGCTTTTTTATTTTTTTTTATTAGTTTTTAGTTTTTTTTTGTATTTTTATTTTTTTTATTAGTTTTTAGTTTTTTTGTAGTTTTTGCCTTTTTTTAGTTTTTTCAGTTTTGACGTCACCTGATCCAGTTTTTTCAGGTGACGTCACCTGATCCACGATCCACAGATCCACAGACAACTTATTTTTATATATATAGATAGTTTTTTTTTTACTTATGTCCTGGTCGTCATTTATACTCCCTGTGTCCCGGTGCTTTGTTGATTGCTAATCGAACATTCCTTTTGTCCTGGTCGCTTTCTCTTTGAGTTTCGTCATTTATTTTTTTCTTTTTTAGTTCTTTTAGTTTTTACCTTTTTTAGTTTTTTATAGTTTTTTAGATGAAATTTTTTTTTAGTTTTTTCCTTTTTTTCTTTTTAGTTTTTTATTGGTTTTTACCTTTATTTTAGCTTATTTTTCAGTTTTTTCCTTTTTTTTAGTTTTTTTTATTTTTTATTTTTTTTAGTTTTTTACCTTTTTTTAGTTTTTTTAGTTTTTTTAGTTTTTTAGCTTTTTTACTTTTTTTTTAGTTTTTAGTTTTTTTAGTTTTTTACCTTTTTTTAGTTTTTTTAAGTTTTTTTAGTTTTTTAGCTTTTTTATTTTTTTTATTAGTTTTTAGTTTTTTTTGTAGTTTTTGCCTTTTTTTAGTTTTTTTAGTTTTTTAGCTTTTTTATTAGTTTTTAGTTTTTTTTGTAGTTTTTGCCTTTTTTTAGTTTTTTTAGTTTTTTAGCTTTTTTATTTTTTTTATTAGTTTTTAGTTGTTTTTGTAGTTTTTGCCTTTTTTTAGTTTTTTCAGTTTTGACGTCACCTGATCCAGTTTTTTCAGGTGACGTCACCTGATCCACACATCCACAGACAGACAACTTATTTTTATATATATATAGATATATATATATATATATATATATATATATATATATATATATATATATATATATATATATATATATATATATATATACTAGCTGTTGGGGTGGCGCTTCGCGCCACCCCAACACCTAGTTGGTGGGGCGCTTCGCGCCCCCCCAAGCCCCCCCGCGCGCGTAAGTTGTTACGCGCCATATTAGTTACGCGCCATTGTAGTTGTGTCCCTGGGTCCCACCTGTGAATAGAGATAGATGTGAATATATTTTTTTAACTACGTAAAACATGCGAATATACAACATTCTTCGCTGTCCCATTGTCTGTGCATATAAATAGATTGTCAGGTTTACTGACTCTTGAACATGCAACATATAATTGTCCATGGGAAAAACAATCCGTATTCAGATCTATACCTCATTATTCTAATGATGTGTCCCTGTGTCCCGGTCGTCATTTATATTCCCTGTGTCCCGGTCGTCATTTGTGTCCCGGTGTCCCAGTTTGTAATTTCTCTTTGAGTGTCCCGGTCGTCATTTATATTCCCTGTGTCCCGGTCGTCATTTGTGTCCCGGTGTCCCGGTCTGTAATTTCTATTCGAACAATCCCTGTGTCCTGGTCGTCATTTATATATCCCGCCTGTGCCCCCGGCGTCCCCGTTGTAGTTGTGTCCCTGTGTCCCGGTCGTCATTTATATTCCCTGTGTCCCGGTCGTGATTTGTGTCCGGGTGTCCCAGACTGTAATTTCTCTTTGAGGTTCCCGGTCGTCACTTATACTCCCTCTGTCTCGGTCGTCATTTGTGTCCCGGTCTGTAATTTCTCTTTGAGTGTTTTTTCTTTTTAGTTTTTTTTAGTTTTTTACCTTTTTTCTTTTTTCAGTTTTCTTTTTCTTCTTTATTTTTCAGCGTCACTATGAAGTACATATCGACGAACCTTTGTTTTTTTAACTTAAATCTGGTAGGCATTGATGACCCTATCCAAGTCAAAATCCCAAACCCAATCATCATCGCTATCATTTTCAGTTTTGATATGTTTTGACTCTCGCTGTCCAGGTGGATTTTCATCTAACTGCGCGGTTTTGCGTTCTTTAGCCGCAAGCCTGTTTCCTTGCTGTTCTTGTGATTCCTCGGAACGCGTTCTTTTCTTACTTTCTCTATCAGCAGCAAGTTTTTTGGCATACACTCTTTGAGCAGCTTCCTCGGCTGTTGCCATTGTAGGTTTACAATTAAACATTTTTCCGTGAACAAATGTCTTAAATACCATTAATGACGTCACCGTCATAGCAAAAATTACGACAACTAATTTCATGACGTCAGTCGACACAGAAACATGACGTCACCTGATCCACAGACAGACAGACAACTTATTTTTATATATATAGATAGATATAGATACAGTTTCATTTCAGTTTTTTTTTCTTTTTTAGTTTTTTCTTTTCTTAGTTTTTTTCTTTTTTAGTTTTTCTTTTTTAAGTTTCTTCTTTTTATTGATTTGTTTTCTTCAATTTGTCAATGTTCATTCTAACATTGACACTTGGAAGAATCTTTACGTGCCAAGCAAGCTAAAGCTCCAACAATTTATAATAAACCTCAAATTTTTGGGTATCTGTTTTAAGGTTTTCGAATTACCTGAATCTTTTGTCAAAATATATTGAAATATTTGTGCAATTCCCAGTTTTTTTTTAGTTTTTTCTTTTTTTAGTTGTTTAGCTTTTTTTAGTTTTTTTTCTTTTTAGTTTTTTACCTTTTTATTTTTTTTTACATTTTTTCTTCTTTCAGTTTTTTCTTTTTTAGTTTTTTTTTAGTCTTTTCTTTTTAGTTTTTTTTTAGTTTTTTACCATTTTTCTTTTTTCAGTTTTCTTTTTCTTCTTTATTTTTCAGACGTCATATGCAAGCCCTCAATACAAAATACATACAATTTATTTTTATATATAGATAAGATATAATCTGGCGTAACAGACATAGTGTAACAGACATAAAAGACAGACAACTTATTTTTATATATATAGATTTTTATATATATAGATACAGTTTCTTCTTTAGTTTTTTTTCTTTTTTAGTTTTTTCTTTTTTTTTAGTTTCTTCTTTTTATTGATTTGTTTTTTTCAATTTGTCAATGTTCATTCTAACATTGACACTTGGAAAAATCTTTACGTGCCAAGCATGCTAAAGCTCCAACAGTTTATATTAAACCTCAAAATTTGGGGTATCTGTTTTAAGGTTTTCGAATTACTTTAATCTATTGTCAAAATATGTTGAAATATTTGTGCAATTCCCAGTTTTTTAGTTTTTTAGGTTTTTTAGTTTTTTTTTTAGTTTTTTAGCTTTTTTATTTTTTTACGTTTTTTCTTTTTAGGTTTTTTCTTTTTTTAATTTTTTTAATTTTTTTTTAGTTTTTTCTCTTAGTTTTTTTTTAGTTTATTACCATTTTTCTTTTTCGAATTACTTTAATCTATTGTCAAAATATTTCGAAATATTTATGCAATTTCCAGTTTTTACATTCTAGTTTGTTTTCTTTTATATATATAGAAGATATAATCTGGCGTAACGGACAGACAACTTATTTTTATATATATAGATATATATATATATATATATATATATATATATATATATATATATATATATATATATATATATATATATATATATATACAGACGTTGCTCAGTTCACTTTATTTCTGCTTCTTCGAACTTTCTGTTCTTGTGACTTTGACATAAGTGTTTGCTAGGTTTGGTGTGGAAGAAAAATATAACTCTTATAACTGAATGCTCACAATATTTTTTTGTTGTTTTCAGCATCTCTCTGACTACTCTCTGGAACTTCAAAGTTATATCTCAAAAGTTCAGTATTCTGTGGAAGTTCAATTCCATGCGGAAGTTCCGTATGGGTACAAATTAGCGTCTTTTTATTTGTTTCCACATCACTCTCAAGTCTCAACATTGTTCGAAAGTTTCAATTAAATGCCGTTATCCATTCCGAGATATACATCTACAACCTTTTGACAACCGAGATTCATATACTGTTTTTTTTTTTTATTTAGTTCAGTATCCCCCTCACCATTATCCGAAAGTTATAACATAATACCGATAACTGTTTCTTACAAATTGCCCACGCTGTTTTAACATGATCGATGTGCACAGTATCTGTTGGTTTAGTTAAATGTCACCATCAATGTTTACTCAAGTTTCAACTAAACGCTATTAGCCGCTCAAGACATATGGCAGTTACCTTGTTTTGACAACCAGAATGCGTAAAGTGTCTTCTGATTAAGACAAAAAACCGTCAAACTCCTCAACATTCTCTGAATGATTTAACTTTATACCCTTATAAGAGGCGGAGGAATAAAAGGGGAGGAATTGCCCCACAACAACTAGTCCAAACGAAAAGAGATTAGAGTTTAATTTCTATCTCATTCCCTCCTTCTCTTCAGACCTTCTTCTATATTCATTTGAAGCCTTGAGGAGAGTTAGAAGGTTTTAGTATAAAAATTACCGACCCTCCTCTATAGTAGCTGATATTCAATTAAACATAATTGCATATTATATTATCAGGCATCAATCAAATTGACTCCACCCCAACAGCTGGTATATATATATATATATATATATATATATATATATATATATATATATATATATATATATATATATATATATATATATATATATATAGTCTACTGCATAGTAGGGGCCTTCCCCCAGCCACTCAGCGTGTCCCCAGATGACGATAGGGGAACACACTACAGATATGTAAGATACCTCCATAATAGGCAATGACCAAAGGGGGCCTTGTCCCTGGCGGTCCATAATTGAAATTGAGGAACCCTTGCCTGGGGGTCGTAAATACAGGTAGAGGAGGGAGAAAGTCCCTAATATGTAAACTCAACGGGTCCCACTGGCGTATGCACACATCTCGTGATTTAAAAACCTTTTCCAAGTAACGGGTTAAATTACATGGTGATGCAGAACACTGTCGTAAGAGGATTCTCTATAGGAGGACAACTGCGGCAGGGCGTAAGATCCAGACCTATGGACAACTGCCTTTACGAAGGGCAGCCTCGACCCTTTCGGGGTACCTGAAAGACTGGGGACCTTGCAATCAACTCTATTCGCGCTAAAGGAGTGGTACCCCTCTAGGAAATTATAGCCTAGTAAACGACACAGCATTCGCACAAGATTCTGATTAAACGATAATTTTTCTGGGCTTGATCTGTTTTGGTCGGCATTTTCGGGAAAAACTTCTTCCAATTTGATCTATCTACTATGAGTTGCCTCTTCGTAGAGAAATAATATTTGTAGGCATGAACATATAATGAGTTGGAGGTAATAGGCTTGAGACTGTCTGTGCAGGATTTTGACTCTTTTTGATAGAAGAGCATCGCCAAGTGCTGAAAACCATGTTGTGACCAAGATGGGCCTAGGTTTGCACAAAGCCTCCATTCATTCTGGAGGTCCCAAAGCCTTCTTGATGGCCGGTTCTAAGCCAACTTAAGCGCTTCGGTGTAGACACAAGAAGATGTACTGGTACCTGTCTTGTACTGGTATTCAGGACCATTGCTTTTCCTGAGGCCAAAATAATTTTAATGATTTTAAGAACACGAAAATTGGAACTTTGAATGGTACGATGCTAAAAATAACTATCGTATCGACATTTTAAATGACAAATCCAGACGATTTGAAATGGACTTATTAGGAGTTTTAGAAACTCATATCCAAGGGGTAGGAAGCATGAAATTAGGAGATATAAAATTTGTGTACTCAGGTAGGAAGGATGGGTTACATAAGCAGAGAGTTGGGCTCATGATGAACGAGGATGATGCTAGATCTTGTTAAGGCTGAGAAAGTGTTAATAATTGGATACTTAATGGCTTATTTTATAAAAAAGACTTCAGGGTCTCAGTTATACTATCTCTATAAGTGAACAATAGTTGCCTATGTGTGTATGTTCTCTAAAACTGCTCATATTTTTTCGGGAAAGTAGGTATCTTGGGATATTCTTGCATAATAGAACAGTCTAGATAAGTCAGAAGTCGTAGAAAATTCGTTATGAGCCTTAATTTTGGATTTTGAAAATGACGTCATGTACTATGATAGTACATCATATAAGAATTTCTTATGACATCATATAAGCATTTTCTTATATGATTTCATGCATAGAATAAATCACATTATTGAGTTTCCAACTCATAGATTATTTATATAAAATAATGTCAGTTCGAATTCCCAAAAGCGAAGATTTGTAGTTGCAGTTACTACAAATGCCGATTCTTTGGAACCAACATCTTAACTATCAAACATGATAAGATTCGAAAATTGACAACCTGGACCATCAATTGCGATAACACTGTTATGGGTGGCTAAAGCAAAGACCATTTTAAGTGATCAAAAGGATTGGAGGCATCTAGGCCCCTCCTACGCCCATTTTTTAACAAAATTATTTGATCAAAATTTTGAGAAAGCTATTTTCTTCATTATATTTGAAAGATCAGATAATTTCGTCTTTAGGTGTGAAATGATCCCCACAAACTTGAATAGAAATATCACATAAACCAGTTGATAAAAACAACCAGGCTATTGGTAAAATTATTCCCCCCCCAAAAAAAAAACAAAAAAATATTTTGGCTATCAAGTCAATCATATCAAGTCAACGAGAAGTAATTAATCGTACTTCTCAGTCCCAGCCTGCCATATCTTTGCATTTCCATCATAAGATGATTATTTTCTTTTACCTTTATTTTACCTAGCTATGATAACTCTCCAAAAATAAGCAAAATAAAAAAAGCAGATTAAAAAATTGGTAAATAAACACTATTGGATATTCTGTATCATATGTTCTGCCCATATTTTGGAATATAGGTACTCTTAATAATACCTTAAAGGGCATCATAAATTCCTTCATATATTCATTATTTTCTTTTGTCTTACTTTCTCGCTGGTAGCTCAATTTTACATTTAGGAGAAAATTTCACGGAGGAGAATTTTCACTAGGGAATTTTCTGGTCAGGGATTTTTTGCCTGGCAAATTTCCCACGAGGGAAATTTTCCTGGGGGACTTATTTGTTGGGAAAATTTCCGCGCGAAGAGGATATACATTGGAAAATACGTCTAGTACCACTAGGGATAGTAGTAGCGGTTTTCAACAATGAAATTATTCAGAAGCATTTTTATTATTTACTTGGAAAAATCAGACTTTACAGACTTTAGGTCGCTAAATTAATTATTAGTTTTTAAAATAGTTGAATTAGATTAGTAATTAGTTACTAAATTAAAGGTCGCTGCCACAATTTTATTATTTTTATTTTTTGGCATTTAAATTATTTCAATATTATGGTGACTTGTTACCTGATGACAATTCTTGCTTGTTCATTTTTAATATTCAGAAGCCTTTTTGCTGCAGTTTTTTTTTGGAACAAGAAACACCATATCTTGATTTTTGCCTGTGCAAGCCAATTCAAAAACCCAGCTTTATCTTATCAATCTCAATTTCATCACCCATAGGTAGTGAGTCATACGTTTTCGGCTCTTTACGACACACTCACAAAACTATCCTTGTCCTGTTCCGGGAAATTCATTTCAGGACTAATAGATTAAGCATATGGCTTGGCATTCAATTCCCTGAAATTTAATCAAGAACTTATTCGAACGTTGCTAAGACCAGGTGGTGTAGCCCAGTAACTAGTTAGGGGACAAAGAAATATTTCATAAGTTTTCGATTATTAAAAAATTTTTGTTTTGGTCAATTGGAAAAACCACTGAGAATATTCATAAAAACTTTTGATTCGTTAAACTAAAGCCCATTATCTCGATTAAATATATCTATCCATTGACAACGTGATAATCATTATAAATCGATTACTTGATAAACAAAAACTTATACAATAATAATTATTTCAATAATAAATTTCAATAAATTTATGTGATATTTTCACATTTTCTGCTTGAAATTTTTTATTAGCACCATTTTATTTTTGTCACTTTATTTGTATTATGGGAGACAACATTCTCTTTGAAATTGAGTTAATGTCATGACCTTGAAATCTGAAATATGCTGCATGAAAAAGAATTCACCGTACTGAGTATTAATTAATAGAAAATATTTTTTTCTGAGGGAACTAAAGAGTAAGGCTGAAGCTTAAAAAAAAAAAAATTACTTCACAGCCTATCTAGGGTATGTCGAAAAAATTAGTGCAAATAAACTAGCTATTGATATTTCCGTATCTTTGTATAATGTAGAAAGCTAGCGTTTTACTGGAAAAAACTAAATGAAACTTATATATTTAAAATCAGCATTAAAATGCAATTCTTTTGACGTAGCTATTGGTATCAAAATTCTATTTTTTAGAGTTTTGGTTACTATTGAGCCGGGTCGCTCCTTACTACAGTTCGTTACTACGAACTGTTTGACACAAAACAATACAGGAGTTTTGCCAGATTAAAGTACACCTATTAAGGACACTTTTCACGGTGTTGAATTTAAATAAAAAAACGACTGAAAGTAAAGAGCAAGATTGAAACTAAAAACGAACATAAATTATGATGTGTATGCGGGGGTTTCCCGCACTCCAGTACTTCACTCTTTACGCTGAAGTTTGACTTTTGTTCCAACTATTTAAAAATAACTCTTGAAACACAAGGACCATTAAATTAAAATAATAAGCTCTTTTAAACGTTCCAAGAAAATTGTGTAACGAGTGATATATTGAGGAGGGTTCATTACCCCTCATATATGTAATAATTTATGTTTGTTTTAAGTTTTAATAGTGCTCCTTAATTTCAGTTGAAAAAACTTGTCTTTTTTTATTTAATATCTAGTCGTTTTAAAAAAATTACAGGGAATTTCAGCTCCTCCTTCATTGACAATTTCCTTGGCCTACGATACATTACTCCATAGAAAGATTCTCTAATGTAAGCCCCCCCCCTGACCAGAATCGCCCACTGAAAAATATCTGTATGCTTTCCCTAAGCCAATACTATACGTAAGCACTGGGCATAGTTCATAGCTTGCAGCCTATTCCCGCGGGGATGTGGGGGACAAGTCACGTATAAGTGATCTTGCTTCTGGTAAAAAAATACAACATTCCTCATTTTTTTAACAAAGTAACTTAAGAGCTGTAGAGTAGGGTTTTCTAATATTCTGAATCTGATGATATGATTTTTATTAAGATCACTTGATATTTTAAGGATATTTCCCCCTTTTTAAAAAATTAGGCAAATTTTCTCTGGCTCGCAACTTTTTATTGGTAGGCCTACTGTAATATAAAACTTGTATCAAACTTGTATTTAAATTAAATAAAAAAAACAACAATTTTTTTGAAATGAAAGTAAGGAGCGACATTAAAACTTAAAACGAACAGAAATTACTCCGTATATGAAAGGGGCTTTTCCTCCTCGACGCCCCGCTCTTTACGCTAATGTTTTTTTTATTGTTTTAAAAGTAGATTTGCGAGAAAGAATCAAACCTTAGCGCAAGGAGCGGGGTGTCGAGGAGGAAAAGCCTCTTTCATATACGGAATAATTTCTGTTCGTTTTAAGTTTTAATGTAGCTCCTAACTTTCATTTCAAAAAACATGTTTTTTATATTTAATTTTTGAAAGTTTTGAGTTAGTACATGTCTCATTTCGGCTCTCCGTACATAAATTATTAAAAATTAAATTTGCATATTAATTCTTTTTTTTGGCTAAATGGCTTTCTCTTAGTTTTAATCAGACAATTTTGAGAAATAAGGGGTGGGGAAGGAGGCTTAGTTGCCCCCCAATTTTTCGGTTACTTAAAAAGGCAACTAGAACTTTTAATTTTTAACGAACGTTTTTATTAGTAAAAAGCATACGTAACTTAAGAATTAACTTACGTAACAAACTTTTATTTTCTTATATTTTTGATTATATATATGAGGGGGTTTGTCCCCTAGTTAATACCTCGCTCTTCACACTAAATCTTAAGTTTTGTCCCAGTTCTATAAGAATGACCCCTGAATCAGAAAGGCCGTAGAATAAATAGTTGAAATTACTAAAAATAATTTAGCATAAAGAGCGAAGTATTTATCTCCTCCTAAATAACTCGCTCTTTATGCTAAAGTATTTTTAGAACCCCTCATATGCGTAATAATCTCTGTTCGTTTTAAGTTTTAATGCTTCTCCTTACTTTCAATTGAAAAAACTTTTTCATGTTTATATTTTCATTGTCTTTTTAATAGTAATGCTAGAAAATCATGCGCCCTTTTCATTGAATTTCTTTCCCGCCATGAAATATTCCTCCAAGGAAAGATCCTCCCATTTAGCCCCCTCCCCTGAACCCCACACCCGAACCAAAAAAATCCCTCTGAAAACGTCGGTACACTTCCCAATAACCATTACTGTATGTAAACATAGGTCAAAGTTTGTAACTTGCAGCCCCTCCCCCAGGGACTCTGGGGGAGTAAGTCATCCCCAAAGACATAGTTATTATATGCGGAACAAAATGGTTATCTCAAAATTTTGATCCGTTGACTTTGGGAAAAAATGAGCATGGGAAGGGGCCTAGGTGCCCTCCAATTTTTTTGGTCACTTAAAAAGGGCAGTAGAACTTTTCATTTCCGTTAGAATGAGCCCTCTTGCAACACTCTAGGACCACTTGGTCGATACGATGACCCCTGGGGAAAAAAAAAAACAAAAAAAAAACAACAAACAAACAAACAAATAAACACGCACCCGTGATTTGTCTTCTGGCAAAAAATACGAAATCCCACATTTTTGTAGATTGGACCTTGAAATTTTTTCTAAAGGGTTTTCTGATACGCTGAATGCGATGGTGTGATTTTCGTTAAGATCCTATAGCTTTTAGGGGGTGTTTCCCCCTACTTTCCAAAATAAGGCAAATTTTCTCAGGCTCGTAACTTTTGATGACAAAGACTAAATTTGATGAAACTTATATATTTAAAATCCGCATAAGACTCCGATTCTTTTGATATATCTTTTAGTATCGAAATTCCGGTTTTTAGTTTCGTTTACTATTGAGCCGGGTCGCTCCTTACTACAGTTCGTTACCACGAACTGTTTGACTAGTATCAAAATTCGATTCTTTTTATGTATCTGTTGTGATCAAAACCCTGCTTCTTAGAGTTCCAGTTACTATTAAGCCGCATTTTTCCTTACTTACAATTCATTATCTGCCAGCCCACGGAGGCCTTACTCGTTTGTTTTAGTTTCTTGTTTTTTTTTTCTGTTTCGTGTAGTGTTTGTTTTTGTTTCTTTTATTGATACTCCGCTTTGATTTTATGTAGCGGGTCAAAAATAAATTATTATTATTATTATTATTACTACTACCACAAACTGTTTCATAAATAAATTCAGTACCACTAAATATGATACTAAGAGGGACATTTTGCTTTTGTTTTTTGTTTTTGTTTTCAGTAAAGTAAAAATTATGTGATATTTAGGAGGGATTGTCATGCCTAATCATGCTAATTTTTGCTCGTTTTGAGTTTGAGTCGGTTGTTTATTGTGTTTTCTGTTGGTTTTTGGCCTCATTTATTTACTAGTGCTTATGTATGGTAGTTTTACGCTTGGGAGAACTTGTTTTGTGGAACACTTTCTTTTAAATTAAATTCTGTTCCGTTTTTATTTATATTAAATAAAAAACAAGTTTCTCTTAACTGAAAGTAAGGAGTGACATTAAAAGTTAATGAGCAAAAATTATCCCGCATATGAAAGGGTTGTCCACTCCTCAGCACCTCACTCTTTACGCTGAAGTTTGATTCTTTGTGACAATTCTACTCTTTAAAACAATAAAGCCTTTAGTGTAAAGAGCGAAGTGTTGAGGAGTGGACAGCACCTTTCATACACATAATAATTTCTGTTCGTTTCAAGTTTTAATGTGGCTCCGTACTTTCAGTAAAAAAAAATACTTTTAAAATTAATTTTTGAACAGTTTTTAACTAATTCAGGTTTGAATTTGGCTCATCGCTCATGGAAAATTAAAACGAAATTTGCATATTAATTTTGGTAGATATATTCCGGATATGAAAGATTACCCCCTCCTAAATATCTTGCTCTTTACTCTAAAGTTGTGAGAACTTTTAAAAAAGCTTCCTATTGTAATTAAACTGCTCCGTGTTTCAGTAGACGCTCTTAAAAAATTGGGAAAAACACTCAAACTTTAGCGTAAAGAGCAAAGTATTAAGGAGGGGGCAACTCTTCGTATATGGAATAATTTCTGTTTGTTTTTCAAATAATGCCGGTAAGTATGGCTCCTCCTCTATAAAACATACCCCTATCTTTCACGGAAAACTCCTCCGTGCAAATTTCATCCAACACAAATTTTAACACATTTTGTTAAAAATAGGCGTAGGAGGGGCCTAGTTGCCTCCAGTCCTTTTTATCACTTAAAATGAACACCCTTCTCCCGATCTCCTTGGAAATTTTTTTTTGTGAAAAACACTAGAACTTTTAATTTCCGTTCAAATGTACCTTCTCCCGATTTCCTTGGATAATTATTTTGATAGAATCATCCTGGGAAAAAACACAAATAATACGGATCCGTGATCTGTCTTTTGCCAAAAATAGTAAAATTCCACATTTCATCAGCTGAATGGGAGCTTAAAACTTCTACAATAAGGTTCTCTGGTACACTGGATATGATGGTGTGATTTTCATTAAGTAATTGTGATTTTTCTAAAATTCCTTCAATTTTTGGAAGTGTCCTCCCCCCTATTTCAAAAATCAGGCAAATTTTCTCAGGCTCTTCACTTTTGATGGGTAGCACTATACTTGATGAATCTTATATATTTGGAATCAGCATAATAAGATGCGTAAAACTTGATTTACCTAAAATAGATAAATATATTTACTTTGATTTATTGGCTCTTTTGATATATTGACTCTTTTGAATTATCTATAAAAAAAATTTCAGAGTTTTGGTCACCATTCAGCCGAGTCACTCCTTACTTACAGTTCGTTGCCACGAACTGTTTGATAATCTTTTCGTAGAAAAAATAATGTTGTATATATATATATATATATATATATATATATATATATATATATATATATATATATATATATATATATATATTTTATACGAATCCCTACTTCGGCCTTTGTGGTCCTGAAAATAAAACTTAACATCATTCTCAAAACCTATCAGAATAATCCTGTCCATGGATTATTCTTTATGGTTGATTGTGTATGGCTATGCTGTTTGACCTATGTGATTGTATGGATGAGTAGGGTTAAGGCCTCATTCAAGTGCTGGTCTATATTAATCACTAATTTAGGAAAACAGTCTTCCTTTTCTCCTTCTGTCACTTTTTTTTGTGTTTGTGCTGTTGCATTGGTGATTTCTCTTTTCATGATACTATATATCCTCTTTGACAACCTGGACACACTTACACTCTTTTGATTTATTTAAAATGTATGCTTAAAATGTTCTAGAGTCCCTTCTTTTTCTTCGTTTTTTTTACTTGTCTTAGTTTACCTTTAGTAACTCAATTTCTTATGTTGGGAGAATTTCCAAGAGGGAATTTCCAGTGGGAATTCTCCAGGGGAGTTTTCTTCGGGGAATTTTTCACGAGGAAACGTTTCCAGGGGATTCCCACGGGAGACACGCCAGCTCCGCTCCTAACAACTCACTACAGCACCATGTACAGCCAAAATAGCTGTACATGCTCATCTTACACTAAAACTCCTTCAAACCATAATCCTTTAACCCCTATCATGTATTTTGAATTTCTTTTCAGTTCATTCTTATGATCCCTTACCCACCTCATTCGGGAACGGCCTGAATTTCGTATGGCTAAATAAAAGGCCGATAAGCTCAACCATAGGTAAAGAGAAATTTGGTGCGTGTCAAACGTAATCTAACCATCTCAACCCTTCTTCCGTTTTATCCCTAGAAAGTGGGATCAAATCAAATTTTCGTGGTGGTTACTGTTTGATACAGGGCAAGTCCAACGGGAATTTAAAACTAACTTCAGTGAACCCTTTTGGAAGTCAATTAACGAATATATCTCAGACCTTCTAAATGCCCAAGCTTCAGAGCCATGCCTGACCACTTTCATTCCTGGGGGTTTCAGTTATAATCTTACCTCGTAGTCTTATAGTCCTGTCGTCTTTGAAACTCTTTTCATCTGCAAAAAAAAAAAAAAAAAAAAAAAAAAAAAAAAAAAAAAAACACTGAAACGTTGAAACGTCTTAGAACGCCGGGAGATTGCATTTCTGAATCACCCTTCACCATGAAATGTTGAGAAGACTTCCTAAATACTTTTTGCAATCACCTGGTTTCACCCCAGATTCCCAGCAATCTACAAAATATACCCCAAACAGAACTTTCAAGGACAGTAGAGGGAGAGTCAATTAGGTGTCTCGCTAAGAGTAAGTTTTGTCAAACAGTTCGTGGTAACGAATCAAACAGTTCGTGGTAACGAACTGTAGTAAGGAGCGACCCGGCTCAATAGTAACCAAAACTCTAAAAAATGGAATTTTGATACAAATAGCTACATCAAAAGAATCGCATTTTAATGCTGGTTTTAAATATATAAGTTTCATCAAGTTTAGTCTTACCCATCAAAAGTTACGAGCCTGAAAAAATTTGCGTTATTTTAGAAAATAGGGGGAAACGCCCCCTAAAAGTCATAGAATCTTAACGGAAATCACACCATCAGATTCAGCGTATCAGAGAACCCTACTGTAGAAGTTTCGAGCTCCTATCTACAAAAATGTGGAATTTTGCATTTTTTGCTAGAAGGCAGATCACGGATGCGTGTTTATTTGTTTTTTTGTTTTTTTTTTGTTTTTTTTTCTTTTTCCCAGGGGTGATCGTATCGACCCAGTTGTCCTAGAATGTTGCAAGAGGGCTCATTCTAACGGAAATGAAAAGTTCTAGTGCCCTTTTTAAGTGACCCAAAAAATTGGAGGGCACCTAGGCCCCCTCCCACGCTAATTATTTCCCAAAGTCAACGGATCAAAATTCTGAGATAGCCATTTTATTCAACGTAGTCGAAAAACCTTATAACTATGTCTTTGGGGACGACTTACCCCTAACAGTCCCCGTGGGAGGGGCAACAAGTTACAAACTTTGACCTGTGCTTACATATAGTAATGGTTATTGGGAAGTATACAGGCGTTTTCAGGAGGAATTTTTTTGGTTTGGGGGAGGGGTTGAGAAGAGGGGGATATGCTGCGGGAACTTTCCTTAGAGAATTTGTAATGGGAGAAGAAAATTTCCATGAAGGGAGAGCAGGATATAGACTACTAGCATTATTTAAAAAAAAAAACCAACGTAAATCTTTTACCAATAAAAAGATTCGTAAATAATTAAAAGTTCTAGTTGCCTTTTTAATTAACCAAAAAATCGGGGGGCAACTAGGTTTCGTCTCCCGCTCTTTTTTTCTCAAAATCATTCGATCAAAATTATGAGAAAGTCATTTAGCCAAAAAAAAAATATGCAAATTTCGTTTTGATTATTCCTCTGCGGAGAGCCAAAATCAAAACATGCATTGATTCAAAAACGTTCAGAAATTCAATAAAAAAAACAAGTTTTTTTAACTGAAAGTAAGGAGCGACATTAAAACTTAAAACGCACAGAAATTACTTCGTATATGAAAGAGGCTGCTTCCTCATCAACGCCCCGCTCTTTACGCTGAAGTTTTTTACTGTTTTAAAAAGAAGAATTTAGAGAAAGAGTCAAACTTTAGCGTAAAGACCGGGGCGTTGATGAGGAAGCAGCCTCTTTCATATACGAAGTAATTTTTGTGCGTTTTAAGTTTTAATGTCGCTCCTTACTTTCAGGTAAAAAAACTTGTTTTTTTTTATTTAATCTCACTCAGTATTCATCTTGACTATCTATATATGATGAGTACGAGATTGAAAATATTAAGCTATATTTGTGGAATGCTTTTCCAAATTAAAAGTGATGAAATTACATTTTTCGTCACAAGAAAAGGAGTAAAAAAAGATCCAAGTTATTTTTCTAATTAAATAAAAATTGTTTATTAATAAGTGAGATGCTAGTAAGATGTCTAGTTCCCCTATAAAGTCACCTGGCTGCACCGCTGATTCATGTCAATATTCTAATTAGTCACTGGCTGAATTTCCAGGAATGGGAGACGATGGTTTTATAGGTGTAATTACTAAGACCTTGTAATTATATTGACTCACTACCTATTTTTGGGAAATTTGAGGCTAATATAACAATATAAATTGCATTTTCTAAATTGGTAATTACCATCTACTGCTAGTAATAAGTTAGTTAGTCAACCAAAATTGACTAATTTAATTTACTGTCACAAAAATAAACTAGGCTTATCACAAAAAAGGCTTCAAAACATTCCTGAAATTACTCTGACTAAAAAAATCCGCAGACTCAAAAGGGAACAATCACAAATTAAAAAAAAAAAAAAATACAAATGAACGTAATTACCAATTCTAATCTTTTTTGCTTAGTCTAATTCTTTTATTAATTAACTGTGATCTCGAATCAAATTTCTATTGTTAGAGTTTTAGTAAAAAAAAATACTACAGGAAAAAAAAGAATACATTTTCTTTTTCTCTCTTTTCTTTAGGGCTTTACTTCTAGAATTTGGATAACTAGTATCCCTTATTAAATGTTAGTCTCAGTGTTGTCATTAAGAGAAAGAAGCAATTTTATGGCGTCTTCTTTATTTTATATGCTTGCAAAATCATTCAATTGAAATGAATTCTCCCTCCTCTACAGTGGGTTGACTATTAGGTCAGCCTTGGGCATTTACAGCCACCACCAATACTGCTACCATTACTACTACCACACTACTCCATTTACAATAAATTAATAAGGAACTTTCAGAGAATGTTTAAAGAAGATCATATGACGCAAAGGTAATATGTGCACGCTAATACTTATATTACTGTCACTGCTAGATTAACAAAAACTACTACTAGTACTACTACTTCAAATGCTATTTCTATTGCCACTACTTGTAAGGCTAAGAACACTGAGATGAAAATTTCAAGAAGTATATGAACAAACAAGTTATCAAAGGAACATATCAGCAATGTCATAGAAATGGCTAATTGTATTAAGCTAAAACTTTCAGGACTTCATCAGAGGGATTTTCAACTGACCAAAAAGCATTACGTTATTACTGTTGCTGCTATAGCAATGAATACTAATACTAGTAATACCAATACTACTACTGTGACTGCTACTACTATGACTACTAAATATGCCTAAGGGTATAAAGGTAAAATTTTCCAGTATTTTTTTGGGGGGGGAGAAGGGGGAGGTGAACTTAATCAAAGCATGCCATTTGTATGCAGGTTGTCAAAAAACCGTAACAACAATACCTTAGGAACAGTTTGGTGTATTAAGTTCAAACTAACAGGGGTTGTGTTGGATTTTGAAATAACCAAAAGGAAATATTTGCACCCTAATGCTGGTGTTTCTACTCATACTAGCACTACTGCTACCGTTATTACTACTTCAACTACTACTACTGCTTCTTTAACTAAGGCTATTACTATTCATTCTACTGCTGCTACTACTACTGTTGATATTAAAACTAAGGATATAAAGGCGAAACATTTGGAATGTATTGAAACTGTGTGGAACTCGAACAACCTACTCGGACAACATACATAATTACGTTAGAATTTAAGAGCAAGTTTTGCAGATTTTATCACAACTAGAAATAATCTAAATTAAAATACCCGAGTGCTTTGTGATGCGTAGATATAGATTTTTAGTAACCTCTGGTATTTCACTCCTGTTTTACTTTAAGGGTTCAATTTTGCATTGAGATGGTAGAGTGATATAATAGGAATGGGTGAAGATCTAATGGTTGTGTTTTTCCAGCTAGGTAAGTATACTAGTCTAAGAAAATGATCTTAGACTAAGGATAAATCCCGCTTCCCCCGTTTGAACAAGAACTATTCTCCTCGTTTCGATTTTATACCCAGCCTCTTAGAAACGTCAGTACTCATTATTCTTTCTCTAAATTTGGCAAACCACATCCCTTTGTTACACCTACCTCCCCCACCACATACAGATACCTTATTTTCTCCCCAATCTCCCCAAAACCTAAAAATTCTTAACAAAACATTTCCGAAATGGTAGTCACCAGGCACCAACTGCTTATTAGCTTATTCTTCTGCAGCCACTGTTCCTTGCCAATTATATCTGAGAAAATTTCTCTGTCGTCCTTTTTTCCAGGCCCTGTCAACTCCCTTCTATAATCCTGCTTTCCAAATAGACCCCAGTTTTTCATCCCGGAAAATTTAGCTATCTTCCCAATCTTTCAAGGTCCCTGATTCCCATCTGACTCCCACCATTAACAAAGAAAAAACTAATCGTTTCAGTAATCATCATATGTTTCCGTAATTTCTTGTTACGAACACTGAAAGCCAAAATTTTGACAAACTGACGAATTTAGAAGCCCACTCTCAGGTGTACAGAATTAATGTGATGGCTGTAACAAAGGTCCAAGCGCAGAATACTGACTTATTGAAAATCAATAACCAGTTTCAAATCATAAAACTTTACCTTAGGTAAAAAGCGAGGCGGAATGTTATTATCTTTATGCAATCATCTTTTCCCCAAAATAATTCATACCCCAGCCTTTCAGATTATGATGGAATCATTTGGAAAAGTGTAAGACCCGAAGTTTTACCAAGTTCTTTTAATCTGATTTTTTTGTGTGTTGTTTTTATTACTCCCAAAACCAAATCAAACAGTTCTTGGTAATGAACAGTAAGTAAGATGTGACCCGGCTCAATAGTAGCCAAAGCTCTAAAAAAAAACGAAATTTTGATACCAATAGATACACCAAAAGAATAAGATTTTTATGCTGATTTCAAATATATAAGTTTTGTCAAGTTTGGTTTTACTCATCAAAAGTTAAGAGCCTGAGAAAATGTGCCTTGTTTTCAAAAAAAGGAGACCCCCCCCAAAAAAAATGATAGAATCTTAATGAAAATCACAACATCAGATTTAGCTTACCAGAAAACTATATTATAGAGGTTTCAAGCTCCTGCAAAACTGTGGAATTTTGTATTTTCAAGCAGTTCGTGGTAACGAACTGTAGTAAGGAGCGACCCGGCTCAATAGTAACCAAAACTCTAAAAAATTGAATTTTGATATCAATAGCTACATCAAAAGAATCGCATTTTAATGCTGATTTTAATTATATAAGTTTCATCAAGTTTAATTATACCCGTCAAAAGTTACGAGCCTAAGAAAATTTGCCTTATTTAGGAAAATAGGGGGAAACACCCCCTAAAAGTCGTAGGATCTTAACGAAAATGACACAATCAGATTCAGCGTATCAGAGAACCCTACTGAAGATGTTTCAAGCTCCTATCTACAAAAATGTGGAATTTTGTATTTTTTGCCAGAAGACAAATCACAGGTGCGTGTTTATTTATTTGTTTGTTTTTTTTTGTTTTTTTTTCTTTTCCCCAGGGGTCATCGTATCGACCAAGTGGTTCTAGAATGTTGCAAGAGGGCTCATTCTAACGGAAATGAAAAGTTCTAGTGCCCTTTTCAAGTGACCAAAAAAATTTGAGGGCATCTAGGCCCCCTCCCACGCTCATTTTTTTCCCAATGTCAACGGATCAAAATTTTGAGATAGCCATTTTGTTCATCATAGTCGAAAACCATAATAACTATGTCTTTGGGGATGACGTACTCCCCCACAATTCCCGGGGAGGGGCTGCAAGTTACAAACTTTGACCAGTGTTTACATATAGTAATGGTTATTGGGAAGTGTACAGACGTTTTCAGGGGGGTTTTATTTTGTTTGGGGGTGGGGCTGAGGAGAGGGGGCTATGTTGGAGGATCTTTCCTTGGAGGAATCTGTCCTGGGGGAAGAAAAATTCAATGACAAGGGCGCAGGATTCTCTAGCATTACTATAAGAAAACAATGAAAAATAAACATGAAAACGTTTTTTCAAATGAAAGGAAGAAGTAGCATTGAAACTTAAAACGAACAGAGATTATTACGCATATGAGGGGTTTTAAAAATACTTTAGCATAAAGAGCGAGGTATTTAGGAGGAGATAAATACCTTGCTCTTTATGCTAAAGTATTTTTAGTAATTTCAACTATTTATTCTACGGCCTTTCTGATCCAGGGGTTGTTCTTAAAGAATTGGGACAAAACTTACGATTTAGTGTAAAGAGCGAGGTATTAACGAGGGTACAAGCCCCCTCGTATACATATTAAAAATATAAGGTTATGAAAGTTTGTTACGTAAGTTAATTCTTAAGTTACGTATATTTTTTACTAATAAAAACGTTCGTTAAAAATTAAAAGGTCTAGTTGCCTTTTTAAGTAACCGAAAAATTGGAGGGCAACTAGGCCTCCTTCTCCACCCCTTATTTATCAAAATCGTCTGATCAAAACTAAGAGAAAGCCATTTAGCCAAAAAAAGAACTAATATACAAATTTCATTTTAATACTTTAAAATTTAATACTAAAGGGATCACCGGGTTTCCCAGAATTATTAAACAAAAAAAAACAATCAGAAGTTAACTAAAAAACAAGTTTTTTCAACTGAAAGTAAGGAGCAAAATTAAAACTTAAGACGAACAAAAATTATGTGCATTTGAGGGGGTTCGCCCCCTAGTCAATATCTCGCTCTTTGTGCTAAAGTTTTTTTTTTATTACTTTCAAAAGAGCTGTCTATTCTAAGTAAATGGCCTTTGTGAAGCAGGGATCCTTCTTAAGGAATTCAAACAAAACTCGAACTTTAGCATAAAAAAATAAGCGAAAAAACTTTAGCATAAAGAGCGAGATATTGACTAGGGGGCAAACCGCCTCAAATACACAATAATTTCTGTTCATTTTACGTTTTAATGTTGCTCCTTACTTTTGTTGAAAAACTTGTTTTTTAGTTAATTTCTGATCGCTTTGTTAAATAATGCTGGGAAAAAGTACCCTATATACATCTACGGCAAATACGAAGGATAAATTTTCATAAGCATTAAAAAACAAAATTTTAAACTGTTTTTGAGAACTAAGGGGTTTAAGCTTATGAGAAAGGATGAAAAGCTTCAACCGTATTATGAAACAAATACATCTATTGTTTTGACCAGTGGTACCCAGCAGATTTTGGGCCATGCCCCACCTAGGTATTTAAAAAATTTGAATGCCACCCTTGTGATCTTTATATTCTGTTATTCCAAATTTTACTTCTATTAAACCGAAAAAAGGTTGAAAGGTCTCGGCGATGCCAATTAGGGGGATGAATGGGTGTAGGGGGACATACCCCCAAGATTTGGAAAAAGACCTTATTACTTGTATTTAATAGCTATTTTGCATTTTAGCTAATGTGCTATATCGAACTAGCGAGACTGAATGACCTTGAAATGACCTTGAAATGTCCTTGAAATGTCATTCAAGGAATGACCTTGAAATGACACTGAATTGCTTGTAATGTTCACTACTGTGCTTTTGTTTTTTCAGAGCGAATTAAAAAGTCCTGTTGCTTTTCTTATTGTCACTTTTTATATTTTCTTTTCAATGACTGTTCCGAAATGTTACTTCTAAAATCATCCTGGAGAATCCCAAATATGCCGATAGTAGACAACATTGTTTTGAAATGCGTAAACCAATTCCTTTTCGCTGTGTAACCTAGGCTGCCAAATTGGCACATTTTGTGTCAAAATGACACAATTTGATGTTACGTGACACAATGACACATTCAGTCGAAATGATGACACAATCGACGCAAATGACACATTTTTCGATAAAAAATGACACAATTGACGAACATGACACATTTTTCAAAAGAAAATGACACAGTTTTGTCATCCAAGTCTTGTTTTTTAAATGGTAATAAAAGTAAAGTAAAATTTCAGTTTTCTACCTCCAGAAAAGCTACAAATTAACGGAGGGGAATAGCACTACCTAACAGTGACAGTAGTATACAAACAGTGCGAAATACAGGACAGATGCCATCACCATATTTAAAATTTAAACCACGAGAAGAAAACAGCCATAGGTGGAAATTTCAAATCAAAATGCACGTTGAATATCTGAACTTAATTGGTTGCTTGATTGAGTATGTGATGTAGCCAACTGGTACGTACTTAATAGTAAAAAGTAAACAGCGTGCAGTTTACCAAAGCTGTATGCATAAACAGCAACTCACATTTTTAAGAGCACAGGAGGGGTATTCCACCTCGGACAAGATTAAAAATTTCCAGAGAAGTCTTTCCTTCAGAATAATCCATCTGGCTTAACAAGGCACCAACAAATATGACATAAATACTAGATTGAAGCTAGTTGAATGGCTTACACATTGAGTAAATAAATATAGCTTCAAAATTTCTAACTGAACATGCTTCTATTTTCAAACAAGATTACTTCATTTTAACCTTATCTTGTTTCACTTAAAAAGGATGATAAAGGTCAACAAGATCAATTGCTTAGATTTGGAGTTCCAGAGTAGCGACACTCGCATTCACAGACTCCTTTCCAGCTCAAGGGCAACCATGAAGTCTATCATGAAGTCTTTTGTCAAAACTGACATCTTAGAGAATAATGATGCTTTTGTCATACCCATGATCTCAGGCTGTTTCAAGGAAATCTCCGAGATTTCTCTTGGTCCAAATACCGAAATATACGTGCTGAAATATAAGGATATGATACCCTCGAATAATCTCAAACAGTTTAGGTTGAACTGCCTGAACCTCCTTGTAGAAGTTATCAAACAAATGAGGAAATGAATTGATCATTCTGATCCCACTTTAAAAGCTCTGGCTTGTTTAGTCCCAGTGACTGCTTTAAGTGGAAAAGTTGACACTCTAGTGGGACTGACTGGTCGGTTCAGCAGCTTACTTGGGAAACATGAAGGTGAAGTAGAAAGGTCAAGGGATGTAATAGAGACTCAGTAGATCTTGATGAGTGAGCAGGGATGAGATTATCAGAACCATGGGAACTGAAATGTCCTTTTGGAACACGTTATTGAATACGAAAGATGCTCAAGGCAAGTAACAGTTCGAAGAGCTGTCCCTTTTCATGCTAAATCTGTGTGCTGTTCCGTATTCCAGTGCACCTGCAGAACGTCAATTTTCAGTTCTATCAAATATAAAGACAAAACTCAGGAACAGTCTACTTTTCGACACGATAGACTCACTGATGCATGAAAAGCAGCTGGTCTCTCATACCACAGGAACCGTGCACGACTGGGAAATTCCGTCCGATACGCGGAAGAACTTTATGGCCTGGTACAAGGAGAAAGAAGAAGAGACCAATGAGCCCTAGATATAGCCAGGGTTGAAAATACTTGAAGTTCTGGGGAGAGGGGTTTGTGTGTGAGAGGTTACCAAGTTGTTCAGTGCTTATATATCTGGTATTCATCTGTATTTTGTAGTACAAATATGCGACTGATTTTGGCTTACATTTTTCCTCGGCCTCTAGGTCAATTAGAAGTACGATTGTAACCATTAAGACAGGAAGACGGCTTAGTAGTATTGTTGGTTCAAGCTAAGCTTCAATGAGGGCACAATGAACCACAGACAAGTTGATAAACAGATAGTTGGAACTATTTTTTCTGGGAACTACGTTCCGATTGTCGAGTCAAAGTGACATGCTGTACAAGAGAAGAAAAGTAGGCACAAAGCATGTTAAAACAAAAAGAAGCGTGTTCAGGCGTTATACTTCATTTTTACGAATTTCTTCTCGATTGAATCCAGGTCTCGGACAAGTTTTGCTCGCAAACTAAAAAACTCAAACGCACCTACTGTGGTCTTGTATTTTTCCATTTTCAAAGGTGTCAACTAAAGCTTAGCCGATTACGATTTCGACGTCATGCGAAAAGCCTTTAATTTACTGTCGGAATTGATTGTCACTAAAACTTTAATAAATGTAAACTTGCCTCGTTGGCCACCCAGACACAAATTCGTAGTGTTTAACATTAATCTAATCGAATGTTCCTATTACTTTCATGACGCCATAAAAACGTCTCGGTCCCAAGATAATAGTTTAAGGATAAGTTTACTCCTTTTTGAACTGATTTGGAAAAGATTATGTATTCAAAACTCTAAATAAAGATTTGACACTTAAATATGATACCACTTGTAGCAAAAAAATGACACATTTTGTGACACATGAAATCTGAGAAGACACAAAAAGCACATTTTCGGAAAAAATATGACACACTCCTTAGAAAAAATTTGGCAGCCCTGTGTGTAACCCTCCTGTCATGATGTCTGACTAGAGTTCAGTCAAAACCTAGGCGTAAGCTCGTCAGTTTATCTTTTTTGTTGTTATGAATTCGTAATCAGACAATGAGAAAAAAACGACAACAAACTTTGGAGTTTTTGCGGTAAAAATCTGGAAGAGAAACGAAGAAACTTCGGTGCAAGAAACCGGCAATAATGTCATTGTTCAAAGTGTCGGGTTACTGGACATGATTTCCGTTAACTGTGACGATCTTTCAGAAATTGAAGTTTTTTATTGTTTTAAAAAGTAGAGTTGTGATAAAGAGTCAAACCCTAGCGTAAAGAACGAGGCGTTGAGGAGGGGACAACCCCTTTCACATGTGGAATGATTTCTGTTCGTTTTAAGCTTTAATGTCGCTCCTTACTTGCAGTTAAAAAAAATTAATTTCTGAACGTTTTTTAATTAATGCATATTTTGAATTTGGCTCGCCGCAAATGAATAATTAAAACGAAATTTGCATGTTAATTTTTTTGGGGCTACATGGCTTTCTCATAGTTTTGATCGGACATTTTTGATAAGAAAGGGGGTGGGGATGAGGTCTAGTTTGACCTTAATTTTTGTTACTTAAAAGAGCAACTAGAACTTTTTGTTTTTTTATGAACATTTTTATTAGTAGTAAATATACGTAATTTATGAATTAGCTTACGTAACAAAATTCTATATTTGTATATTTTTATTACGTATATGAGGGGGTTCTCCCCCTCGTCAATACCTCGCTTTTTACACTAAAGCTTAAATTTTGTCCCAATTCTTTAAGAATGACCCCTGAATCACAAAGGCCGTAGAATAAATAGTTGAAATTATTACAAATAGTTTAGCGTAAAGAGTGAGGCATTGCGGAGGAGATGAACCCCCTTATATACGAAATAATTTTTTTTTGTCTTAGGTTCTAATGCTGCTCCTTACTTCCAGCTGATTTTTTTTTTATTTATTTTCTCATTGTTTTTTTTAAATAATGCTAGAAAATCCTGCGGCCTCTTCATGGAAATTCTCTTCCCTCATGATAAATTCCTCCATTGAAAGGTCCTCCCACATAAAACCCTCCCTCTGACCCCCCTTTAAAATGAGAAAGTTCCCCTGAAAACGTCTCTACACATCCCAATAACCATTACTATATGTAAACAATGGTCAAAGTTTATAACTTGCAGCCCCTCCCCCCAGTACTGTGCGGGATTAAGTCGACCCGAAAAACATAATTATTTGGTTTTTCAACTATTCTGAATAAAATGGCTATCTCAAAATTTTGATCCAGTGACTTTGGGAAAATATGAGCGTGGGAGGGGGCCTAGGGCCCTCCAATTTTTTGGTCACTTAAAAAGGGCACTAGAACTTTTAATTTGTATTAAAATGAGCCCTCTCGCGATATTCTAGGACCACTGGGTCGATACAATCACCCCTGGGATCAAGAAAAACACAAAAACAAAAAAAAACAAAAAAACAAATAAACACGCATCCTTAATCCCTCTTCTGGGAAAAATACAAATTCGACATTTTTGTAGATAGGAGCTTGAAACTTCTAAAGTAGGGTTCTCTGATACGCTGAATCTGATGGTGTGATTTTGTCTAGATTATTTGACTTTTAGGGGGTGTTCCCCCTATTTCCTAAAATAATGAAAATTTTCTGAGGCTCATAACTTATGATGGGTAAAATTAAACTTGATGAAACTTATATATTTAGAATCAGAGCGTAAAAACGTGATTCTGTTGACGTGACTATTGGAATCAAAATTTAATTTTTTAGAGTTTCGGTTATTTTTGAGCCGGTCGCTCCTTACTACAGTTCGATACCATGAACCGTTTTAGAAGCGAAAAAATAAATAACCAAGTTCAACACAAAAGGGTGGTTTGCATTCTTGAAACTGTTGCATAAGCTCTGGGAAAAGAAAAAAAAACAAAAAACAAACAAACAAATAAACACGCATCCGTGATCTGTCTTCTGGGAAAAAGTACAAAATTCAACATTTTTGTTGATTGGAGCTTGAAATTTCAACAGTAGGATTGTCTGATACGCTGAATCTAATCGTGTGATTTTCGTTAAGATTTTTTGACTTTTAAGGGTTGTTTCCCCCTATTTCCGAAAATAATGCAAATTTTCTAAGGCTCGTAAGTTCTGATGAGTAAAACTAAACTTGATGGAACTTATATATTTAGAATTAGCGTAGAAATGTTATTTTTGAACTATTTGTATCTATTAACGTTTAAAGTTTTGGTATCAAAATTTCATTTTTTAAAATTTCGGTTACTGTTGAGCCGGGTCGGTCCTTAGTACAGTTCGTTACCACGAACTGTCTGAGAAACGGAACAATAAATAACCATGTTCAACACAAAAGAGTAGTCTGCATCCCCGAACCTGTTGCATGTTGCAGTAGCAGTAAACAATCTCTCTATGGTATATTTGCGACGTGTCCAGATCAACCAGCTCAACATGTTCTAGATATCCGGCTTCCACTTCTAATGGAAGGTAATTCAGTGCCCATTACTTTAAGATTTACGAATGGATTGAATGCTAATAAAATTTGGATTCAGTGCTTTGTTTTGCTTGCTGCCATATATCTAGTGGGACCCCAACAGCTGGGGAAACTGCTTTAAAAGGGCTTTCATCGAGGCAGACTTTGTAAGTGTAAAAATAATTATGGTCTACTGGAGCAACATGATGACAGTAAAAGACATGGAATTGTATTTTAGCATGGGCGGAACTTTAAAATATTTAGTACTGATACTTCGAGAAGTGTAGCAAATGGCTTAAGTCGGTCCAGATCTCAAGAGGTTCAAGAAAATAGAGTTCAAGTGAAGTAGATCTTTCACGCTGTTTTTGGCCTCCCGGGTCCTCTTCGAGGGGTCTTGACGAATCAAAAACATCCGCAAGCCGGAGTAATTTCGTTGAACTGCTGAAGGATACATTTTAAGAAGATGAAACGCTGAATACCAAGTTACAACTCTAATTTGGTCAATATTACAGGTATCAGCACGAAAACGACGCAGCTACAATGATAGGAAATGTCTTGTGGTAAGACATGATTTCAGAAGTAAAATCAGCTAATTACTACGCTATTCTTTTTGACGAGACAAAAGATGTTTCTAGGAAAGAAGAATTAGCGATCCTACCCATGTACATATCAGATGGAAAAGAAGTGGAGCGGCTAATTGGCTGCTATCACATGCAAATATTAGATGTCAAAAGCTTATACACCTCGATTAGTGAAATTAATTAAATAAAAACAAGTTTTTCAACTAAAAGTGGGAAGCAACATTAAAACATAAAACGGACAGAAAATATTACGTATATGAGAGGGATTGCCTCTCCCCAATACCTCGCTCTTACGCTAAACATTCTTTTTTAACTTTTAAAAGAGGTTTTTATTCTAATTGAACAGCCTTTGTGATTCAGGAATTATTCTTAAACAACTCGAACAAAAATCAAACTTAGGTTATTATAAGGTTATTATAAGTTAAAAAGGTAAAATTAATATGCAAATCTTGTTTTAATTATTCA
This sequence comes from Artemia franciscana, assembly GCF_032884065.1. NCBI lineage: Eukaryota > Metazoa > Arthropoda > Branchiopoda > Anostraca > Artemiidae > Artemia > Artemia franciscana. The sequence goes on from NC_088865.1 coordinate 42,622,959, forward strand.
TGTAACGGTGAGCCAAATTCAAAGTATGCATTAATTCAAAAAAGTTCAGAAATTAAATAAAAAAATAAGTTTTTTTTTAACTGAAAGTAAGGAGCGACTTTAAAACTTCGAACGAACAGAAATTATTCTGTATTCAAACAGTTCGTGGTAACGAACTGTAGTAAGGAGCGACCCGGCTCAATAGTAAACGAAACTCTAAAAAACGGAATTTTGATGATAAAATACACATAAAAAGAATCGGATTTTCATGCTGATTTTAAATATATAAGTTTCATCAAATTTAGTCTTTGTCATCAAAAGTTACGATCCTGAGAAAATTTGCCTTATTTTGGAAAATAGGAGGAAACACCCCCTAAAAGTCATAGAATCCTAATGAAAATCACACCATCGCATTCGGCGTATCAGAGAACACTATAGAAAAAATTTCAAGCTCCTATCTACAAAAATGTGGAATTTAGCATTATTTGCCAGAAGACCAATCACGGGTGCGTGTTTATTTGTTTGTTTGTTTTTTTCCCCAGGGGTCATCGTATTGACCAAGTGGTCCTAGAATGTCGAAAGAGGGCCCATTCTAAAGGAAATGAAAAGTTCTAGTGCCCTTTTTAAGTGACAAAAAAAATTGGAGGGCACTTAGGCCCCCTCCCACGCTCATTTTTCTCCAAAGTCAACGGATCAAAATTTTGAGATAGCCATTTTGTTCCGCATAGTCAAAAACCATAAAAACTATGTCTTTGGGAATGACTTACTCCCCCAGAGTTCCTGGGGGAGGGGCTTACAAACTTCGACCAGTGTTTACATATAATAATGGTTATTGGGAAGTGTACAGACGTTTTCAGGGGATGTTTTTAGTTTTGGGGTTGGGGTTGAGGGGAGGGGGCTCTGTGGGAGGATCTTTCCTTGGAGAAATATGTCATGGGGGAACAGAAATTCAATGAAAAGGGCGCAGAATTTTCTAAAATTGCTATAAAAAAAAAACAATGAAAAAATAAATATGGAAAAGTTTTTTCAATTGAAAGTAAGGAGTAGCATTGAAACTTAAAACGAACAGAGATTATTACGCGTATGAAGAGTTCTAAAAATACTTTAGCATAAAGAGCGAAATATTTAGGAGGAGATAAATACCTCGTTCTTTATGCTATAGTATTTTTAGTAATTTCATCTATTTGTTCTACGGCCTTTCTGATTCAAGGGTCATTCTTAAAGAATTGGGACAAAACTTAGGATTTAGTGTAAAGAGCGAAGTATTAACGAGGGTACAAAACCCCTCATATACACAATAAAAATTTAAGAATATAAAAGTTTGTTACGTAAGTTAATTCTTAAGTTACGTATGTTTTTCACTAATAAAAACATTCGTTAAAAATTAAAATTCATAGTTGCCTTTTCATGTAACCGAAAAATTTTAGGGCAACTAGGCCTCCTTCCCCACCGCTTATTTCTCAAAATCGTCTGATCAAAACTAAGAGAAAACCATTTAGCCAAAAAAGGAATTAATATGCAAATTTCGTTTTAATAATTTATGTGTGGAGAGCCAAAATCAAACACGCATTAATTCAAAAACGTTCAGAAATTACATAAAAAAACTAGTTTTTTTTAACTGAAAGTAAGGAGCGACATTATAACTTAAAACGAACCGAAATTACTCCGTATATGAAATGGGTTGTCCCCTCTGCAATCCCTCGCTCGTTTCGCTAAAGTTTGACTCTTTGCCACAATTCTGCTTTTTAAAGCAATTAAAAGTTTTAGCGTAAAGAGCGAGGGATTGTGGAGAGGACAACCCATTTCATATACGGAGTAATTTCTGTTCGTTTCAGTTAAAAAAAAACTAGTTTTTTTATGTAATATATGAAAATAGCTGTCCACACCTCAACGCACCGCTCTTGACGCTAAAGTTTGACTTTCTTACAACCCTACTTTTAAAAAAAATAAAAAACCTTAGCTTAAAGAGTGGGGCGTTGAGCAGCGGACAACCCTTTTCATATACGGAATAAAATCTGCTTGTTTTAAATTTTAATGTCGCTCCTTACTTTCAGTCTAAAAAAAATGTGTTTTTTTGTTTAATTTCAGAACGTTTTTGAATTAATGCAGGTTTTGAATTTGGCCCCCGTACATGAATAACCAAACGAAATTTGTATATTAGTTTTACTTACAATTTGTTACCATGAACTGTTTGATTTAGATTTTGTTTTGTAGATTTGATGTTGTGTATTGCCTAATGTTCTGACGGCGTACTTGTTATGAGTGGTAAATCCAACCAAATGCAAGTGAAGCTCAGGGAGAAGGTGTCTTATGCTGCTTTTTGTTCTTTGACGCCCAAAGGTTATGCTTGGCTCTAACCTCACAATTTTTGCACATGCAGCTCTATTTTCAAGGTGAATCCAGATTTGATTATAGTGTTGCTGTGCTACCAGCAGTCTCTGATAGTTCTAACGGTTAGGCAGCGTTTGAAGCAAAATGACCTAGACGAAAATCAAGTCGGTCTCAACTTGGCAGATAATGGAAAAACTGTTTGTCATTATAAATTTTTTGTAAGAATAACGTCAAACAGAAAAGTAGCTGATTTATAAGGCACTTGCACTGATTTCTGGGACATACGAGACGCTTCAAAAGCTAAGCAATGATAACAAATAGAAACTTCAGCGAAAACCTTATCGAGTTCTTGTCTTTATTTGATATCCATGAATCAGAGTTTCCAAATACAAAACTAATGCTCGGAACAAGAAAAATGAAGCCATTTCCACTTTTCTCAAAGGTCTTTATGTTCAATCAGACTCCGGTACATTTCTGTACTTCTGTGCCTTATAATCCCAGCTTTCTTTTGAAAAGTTACATCTTTCAGTGCCACTTTTAAAATGATCTACTCCGACCTATCAAAAGTTTTTCCGATCTCCCAATTCCCTATTCTGTAGTGCTAAAATTGATGAAGCAGGTTGCTACTTTACTTATCACCATTACCAGTAATGAACGATTTTTCTCAACATTAGGGCGTGTAAAGAATTATCTCCGTTTGAAAATGGGGAATAACAGACTCAGTAGTCTCATGATCATGGGTGTCGAAAAAGAGGAGATTTTGGATTTGGACAGACTAGTCGATGATTTATCCAAACAGCTAAGTCGTTACTAACCTCTGTTTTAGGTATGTTCGCTCAAATCACTTCTGTTGTTCCTATCTTCATCAAAAAATGGTTAAAATCCATACCTCCCCTAAATCTTCGTGGACTGGTGCAACTAAAATGTCACCAACTTGGTATCTTTTTTTGGGTCTTCCTCTAGGAGCATTTTATACTAGAGAAAATACTGACTGAATATAACACCTTTTATACAATGTATAACGTCACTGCAAAACTATCATCCATCTTTTTTAGAGTTTAAATACATTTTAATGAGACTTTATAAGAAAAAGTTTTTTTTTCAAAATTGAGGTTCTAAACTGTAGTCAGCTGAAGAATGCACATGCTCTCCATGACTCACCAAAATATTACCATGTCCAACCAATGGGTATGGAATATATGTGCGTAATGCCTGCTGGGTATCATAATTGTTTTAGTTGCATTGCAACTCGTCATGCCGTAGAACCGTAATCTTAAAAACTTTTCTTTTAGTTGTTATAAAATTTGAAATTTTTATGACAGCACTTCAATTTTGTCAGTTTTGCCACATTGAATCGTGAAAATCAATAAGAAAAACTACTAAATTGAATTTGACCAGGATTTTCGTCCGTGAAAACCCAACTATTAACAATCTGTAGAATCTAAGAGAAAACTATACCTTAAAAAGAAAGTATACCTTCTTAAGCTGTTTAGTGCCTTATGTTTTTATCTTGTATTTTTCTGGTTTTACAGCCTGTTATATTTTTTTTTTAATTTAGTGCCCGTAACCAAAAACTGCATAATTGAATACGGAGATATTTTTCAATAAAAATTGAAATTCAGTCTTTCATAATCAAACACTTCGTGGTAACGAGGAGTAAGAAGCAAATCAATTCAATAGTAACCGAAATGAAAAAATGGCATTTTATATAGGTTTCAAATATATTAAATTCATTAAGTTTAATATTTCCCATCAAACGTTACACGCTTGAGAAAATTTGCCCAATTTTTGAGAAGGAAGGGAAAACCAAAAATTCAAGCATTCTCAATGTGAATCATACCGTTAGATTCAGCAAAACAGAGAGCACAACTGTTGAGTTTTCCACCTCGTTTCTACAAATATGTAAAATTTTGAAATTTTGTGAGAAAAAAGATGACGGTGCTTGTTTTTATTTGTGATCGCATCGACGCAAAGGTCCCATAAGATCGCAAAAGGGCTCTGAGAGTATAAATTAGAAGTTCTAGTGCCCTTTTTCATTGACCAAAAAGATTATTGGGCAACACTTCCCATGCCTCTTTTCCCCCAAAAACACTGGATAAAAATTTTGAGATAGCCATTTGATTAACATAGTTGAAAGGTCCAATAATTATGCTTTTGGGGATCACTTGATTCACCATAGTCCCTGGGGAAAGGGCTGAACTTACAAAATTTGTCAATTTTGCGCATGTATTATTTGATATTGAGAATATGTTATTTTTTTTGTTTGGGGGGGCTCTGCAGGGGGTTTTCCTATCGAGGGAATTTCATTTCGGGAGGAACGTTGTAAAGGGTAATTTTCAGAATAGGTTTTAGACGACATGGGGGAGGAGGGGAATACTTTCTTGCATGACTTCAGAAAGATCCAAAATCAAATAAAAATAAATGCTTTTAAACAACTGAAAGTAAAGACCAAGACAAAAATTAAAACGAACAGAAATTGTTGTGAATATGAACAGGACTACCTATTCCTGAACCCCGGCTTTTTATGCTGAAGTTTGACTGGTTCTCATCATTCTTTAAGAAAGACTGCTTAGACTCGATGGCCGTTAAATTTCAGTTAGGGTTATTAAGAAAAACTAAATAAATAAGATAAGGCTTCAGCGTAAACAGCGAAGGTTGAGGGAGCCTCCCCTCGTGAACAAAGTAGTATCTGTTTGTTTTAAGTTTTAATATTACGCCTTACTTTCATTTGAATTTTATTTTTGTTTTATTTTACTTATTGGGATATAAATTCGGTTTTACTTTACCCGTCCATGCAATCAAGTTTTGCCTTCGCTGTCATTAGTAAAAATCAAAATTAAAAAATTCGAAACATACTTTGCATTATATTCGATGCTACACATTCCAATACAATATCTTTTGAAATAGTCCACCACTAAAGGCAGACGCATAAGGAAAGCTTTTTCCACTCAAAAACAAAATGGATTTAAAATGACTAATCTCAGTATTCAGTTGCAAGATAAATAATCAAAATAAGGGAATCTTAACCACGAATTACAACAAATAAATCGTTCATTAAAGTCCTTAAGATTTATAATAAAATTTATAAATAAACAAACTAAATAAAATTTCTTAACCCTCAATTTTTAACTCCACCACAATTTCTTTCTCTATGTTTCTCTTGAGGAATTTTGGCCTTTGAAAAAATAACATATTTACTGTATTTTTTTATATTGATAAGGCTGAATATACAACCGGTCAGGAATTATTTTTACATTCTGAATAAGTCAGATTTCAGTGGCTTTAAAGCTGTTTTGAACGATAAGACTGATAAAGCTAATAAGGCTGCTATAATGGCACTAAAGAAAGCTGCTCCACATCATACTGAGACCTGGGGATATGATTAAGACCAGGTCAAAGATGAAAGAATTACAGAATTTATTAACAAATTCACACCCAATCAAATGTTTTATACACAGCCTTGGCAAAAAATATTTTTCTGAAGCTACCCTCCCCTTTTGTATATGCTTTATTTATGTCTTATCTTCCCGTTTGAACCTCATAACTGTGATGAAAACAGAAAAAAAATATCGAAAGAACAATAGACACTTGTCTTTCAAATAATCTTCTCGTGACGTGCTGGGGAATTACCTAGATTTTCTTAGGGAATATTCTTGATTGCATGTGGGAGATGAAAAAATACTTATATAATAGGTTTTGGCTTGTAAGAGAGAATAAATTAGTGGCGCTAAATTCCCTTTTTAGAGTGTTTTCTAGAGCCTTGTCCAGATAATATTAATCGTATTTAGTTTTTCCTTTTTTTATTGAATACTAATTCCAAAAAATTTCTATATGACAAGTTTTACAAAGAAAAGTAAAGAGCTCCATTCAGCCAAGAATGAGCAGAAATAAAGTCAAATAATCCTCCAAGCGTAAAACAACCAAAAATCATTATCAATAAATAAACGAAACTCAAAAAGAACAGAAATTGCAATAAATAGCCGAGTCAAAATCAAACGAGCAAAAAATAGTATGAGTAGGGCTGATAGCCCCTATGCCCTCTCAAGACCTGAACACAATTTGCGCTTTGAAACAGCTCGTGGTAACGAACTGTAGTAAGGAGCGACCCGGCTCAATAGCAACCAAAACTCTAAAAAATGGGATTTTGATATCAATAGCTACATCAAAAGAATCGCATTTTAATGCTGATTTTAAATATATAAGTTTAATCAAGTTTAGTCTTACCCATCAAAAGTTAAGAGCCTGAGAAAATTTGCCTTATTTTAAAAAATAGGGGAAAACAACCCCTAAAAGTCATAGAATCTTAGCGGAAATCACACCATCAGATTCAGTGTATCAGAGAACCCTATTGCAGAAGTTTCAAGCTCCTATCTACAAAAATGTGGAATTCCGTATTTTTTGCCAGAAGACAAATCACGGGTGCGTGTTTATTTGTTTGTTTTTGTTTTTTTATGGCACTTGGTATTAACCAAGTGACATATAGCAGTCGCCAATTCTGTCGGTCTGTCTGTCTGTCGGTCTGTCGGTCTGTCCCGGTTTTGCTACTTTAGGCACTTCCAGGTAAGCTAGGACGATGAAATTTGGCAAGCGTATCAGGGACCGCACCAGATTAAATTAGAAATAGTCGTTTTCCCGATTTGACCATCTGGGGGGGAGTGGGGGCCCGGTTAATTCGCAAAAAATAGAAAAAATGAAGTATTTTTAACTTATCAGCGGGTATTTGGATCTTAATGAAATTTCATGTTTGGAATGATATTGTGTCTTAGAGCTCTTATTTTAAATCCCGACCGGATCTGATGACATTGGGGGGAGTCGGAGGGGGAAAACCTAAAGTCCCGGTTTTGCTACTTTAGGCACTTCCAGGTAAGCTAGGACGATGAAATTTGGCAAGCGTATCAGGGACCGGACCAGATTAAATTAGAAATAGTCGTTTTCCCGATTTGACCATCTGGGGGGGGGGAGTAGGGGCCGGTTAATTCGGAAAAATAGAAAAAATGAAGTATTTTTAACTTATGAGCGGGTGATTGGATCTTAATGAAATTTGATGTTTGGAATGATATTGTGTCTCAGAGCTCTTATTTCAAATCCCGACTGGGTCTGATGACATTGGGGGGAGTTGGAGGGGGGAAACCTAAAATCTTGGAAAACACTTAGAGTAGAGGGATCGGGATGAAACTTGATGGGAAAAATAAGCGCAAGTCCTAGATACATGATTGACATAATCGGAACTTATTTGTTCTCTTTGGGGTAGTTGGGGGGGGGGGGAGTAAGTCTTAAAAATTAGAAAAATGAGGTATTTTCAACTTGCGAACGGGTGATCGGATCTCAATGAAATTTGATGTTTAGAAGGATATCGTGTCTTAGAGCTCTTATTTTAAATCCCGACCAGATCTTGTGATGGGGGCGGGGAGTTGGGAGGGGGAACCTAAAACTTGGAAAACACTTAGAGTGGAGGGATCGGGATGAAACATGGTGGGAAAAATAAACACAAGTCCTAGATAGATGATTGACATAAACGGAACGGATCCACTCTCTTTTGGGTAGTTGGGGGGGGGGGGGTTAATTCTGAAAAATTAGAAAAAATGAGGTATTTTTAACTTACGAACGGGTGATTGGATCTCCATGAAATTTGATTTTTAGAAGGATATCGTGGCTCAAAGCTCTTATTTTAAATCCTGACCGGATCTGGTGACATTGGGGGAAGTTTGGGGTGGGGAGACCTAAAATGATGGGAAACGCTTAGATTGGAGGGATTGGGATGAAACTTGGTTGGAAAAATAAGCAAAAGTCTTGCATACGTAATTTACATAATTGGAACGGATCCGCTCAATTGCGGGGGGGGGGGGGTAATTCTGAAAAATAAGAAAAATAACGTATTTTTAACTTACGAAGGAGTGATCGGATCTTCATGAAACTTCATATTTAGAAGGACCTCGTAACTCTGATATCTTATTTTAAATCTCAACCGGATCAAACGTAATTGGGGGGGGGGCAGTTGGGGGGACCGGAAATCTTAGAAAATACTTAAAGCGGTGAGATCAGGATGAAACTGGATGGGAAGAATAGAAACCTGTCTAAGATACGTGACTGACATAACTGGACCGGATCTGCTCTCTTTGGTGGAATTGGGAGGGGGGAGGTAATTTTGAAAATTGAGGTATTTGTAACTTACGAAAGGGTGACCAGATCTTAATAAAATTTGATATTTAGAAGGATCTTGTGCTATAAAGTTTAACTTTAGGTTCTGACCTTCTCACAAGTGCCAAATGAGCTCTTGGCTCTTGGCTCTTCCGACCTCGTACCATGTGAGCTCTCGGCTCTTCCGACCTCGTCCAAATGAGCTCTTGGCTCTTCCGACCTCGTACCATATGAGCTCTCGGCTCTTCCGACCTCGTCACAAGTGCCATATGAGCTCTTAGCTCTTGTTTCTTTTTCCCAGGGGTCATCGTATCGACCAAGTGGTCCTAGAATGTCGCAAGAGGGTTCGATCTAACGGAAATGAAAAGTTCTAGTGCCCTTTTTAAGTGACCCAAAAAATTGGAGGGCACCTAGGCCCCCTCCCACGCTAATTTTTTCTGCAAAGTCAACGGATCAAAATTTTGAGATAGCCATTTTGTTCCGCATAGTCAAAAACCACAATAACTATGTCTTCAGGAATGACTTATTCCCCCACAGTCCCTGGGGGAGGGGCTGAAAGTTACAAACTTCGGCCAGTGTTAACATATAATAATGGTTATTGGGAAGTGTACAGCGTTTTCAGGGGATTTCATTTTGGTTTTGGGGTTGAGGGGAGGGAGCTATGTGGGAGGATCTTTCCTTGGAGAAATATGTCATGGGGGAACAGAAATTCAATGAAAAGGGCGCATATTTTTCTAAAATTACTATAAAAAAAACAATGAAAAAATAAACATGGAAATTTTTTTTCAATTGAAAGTAAGGAGTAGCATCGAAACTTAAAACGAACAGAGATTATTACGCATATGAGGAGTTGCTAAAAATAATTTAGCATATAAGAGCGAGGTATCAGGGGCCATTTTTGAAGAGTTGGGACAAAACATACGATTTAGTGCAAAGAGCGAGGTATTAACGAGGGTACAAACCACCTCATAAACATAATAAAAATTTAAGAATATAAAAGTTTGTTGCGTAAGCTAATTCTTAAGTTACCTATATTTTTTTCTAATAAAAACATTCGTTAAAAATTAAAATTTATAGTTGCCTTTTTATGTAACCGAAAAATTGCAGGGCAACTAGGCCTCCTTCCCCATCCCATATTTCTCAAAATCGTCTGATCAGAACTAAGAGAAAGCCATTTAGCCAAAAAAGGAATTAAAATGTAAATTTCATTTTAATAATTTATGTGTGGAGTGCCAAAATCAAACATGCATTAATTAAAAAACGTTTAGAAATTACATAAAAAAACTAGTTTTTCTAACTGAAAGTAAGGAGCGACATTAAAACTTAAAACGAACAGAAATTACTCCGTATATGAAATGGGTTGTCCCCTCCGCAATCCTTCGCTCTTTACGCTAAAGTTTGACTCTTTACCACAATTCTGTTTTTTAAAACAATTAAAAGCTTTAGCATAAAGAGCGAGGGATTGCGGAGGGGACAACCCATTTCATATACGGAGTAATTTCTGTTCGTTTTAAGTTTTAATGTCGCTCTTTACTTTCAGTTAGAAAAACTAGTTTTTTTTATGTAATACTGAAAAGAAAGAAACAAATGACCATAGATTGCCAATTAACTTGACATATACTGACACTTCTTCGTTAAGGTTTTATAATTTTTCAATTATGAAAGTAAAAGGGGAGAAAACATTTCAAACATATTTTGTTTTCAGGAAAGCACAAATTGTGTTCTGGTCTTGAGAGGGTATAGGACAAAGTTTGACTCGGTAATTTATTGTAATTTCCGTTCGTTTTGAGTTTTGCTTATTTACTGATAGTGATTTGTGGTAATTTTACGTTTGGAAGATCATTTGCCTTTGTTCTTTCTCTCTTTACTTTTCTTTGAAAAACTTGTCTTGTGGAAATTTTTTTTAAAAAATTAATTTAAGTTTGTTTTTTATTGACATAGTCTTTTTCATAAAAAAAATATTGTATATCTTCTAAGTACTCTTTTGACAATGCCTTTTGAATTATTTGAAAGCGACATTTAGTTTTAAAGCATAATGGGTCAATTGCATAGTTATGGGGGGTTGACATGCCTAATATCCCTGAAGATAGTTGCTGGACCGTTCTACAATGCCAAACAAAATGGCTGTCTAAATTTTTGACTGGATGCGTTTGGAAAATGAACGGGCTTGAGAGAAGGGCTGTTTGCCCTCTTATCTCTTGTTACTCTTAAAAAGGACACCAGAAACTTGGCGTTGTAATTGGACTGCAAGGGGGAGGAGTTCCCGATCCGTTTTTATACTCCAACATTTTAAACAAGTAAACAAAAGGGGAAAATTTTAAACTGTATTTTGTTTTCAGTAAAGTGAAAATTACGTTCTGTTCTTGAGAAGGCATGGGGTCTGTCAGCCCTACTCATGTTAATTTTTGTTCGTTTTGAGTTTAACTCGATTATTTATTGTCTGATTTAAATGAATAAAAAAAAACGTTTAAAACGTTTTAACTTTTAAACTTTAGGGAATATATATGTATATATATATATATATATATATATATATATATATATATATATATATATATATATATATATATATATATATATATGTATAGAAATATCAGTATATACGTACTAAACTGGCAATCCACAGCCGTATTTTGTTTCAGTAAAGTGCAAATTATGTTCTGGTTTTGAGAAGGTATGGGGGTTGTCCAATACATATTTTCCAGACCTTTCAACTACACTGAACAAAATGGCTATCTCCAAATTTTGTTTGGATGTGTTTTCGGAATTGATGGGAGTGAAGGGGAGAGGACTTGTTGTCCTCAGATCACTTTTGATTAATAAAAATGACACTAGCCCTTTCAATTTCTAATCGAATGAACTCTTTCCGAAGTTTCTACAACAACAAATGGCCATCTTAAAATTTCTATCGGATGCATTACGGGAAAATACGAGGTTAAGGGGGTGGGAGTTATCCACCCCCCGATCATTTTGAATCATAAAAAAGGGCACTACTTCTGATTACCAATCCAACGAGCCCCCTCCAAAGTTTATACAATCACCCTGTCTATATATACCTTATATGTCCCCAAGGCATGACTTACCTTGCCCTGAGGGCAGTAGGGGGGGGTGTCATCCTCAAAGACATAATTTAAGGTCCTTTCAA
>NC_088865.1:42634651-42724651 GCF_032884065.1 Artemia franciscana
TAACTTTCGTAGTTCTCGGCTAATTTGCAGTTGCAAAAACATTGAAAACAAAAATTATGCACTGCTAACATAGACAAAAAAAAGGCACAAATGAATTATAATATCGGTTTGTCCATGCACACATAGGAATCAGTTGGACTTCTGTCTGGTTCTGTTGTCTGCGGGTAAGACGTCTCGATGGGCTGGGTCTAAAAGCAATGCTTTTCCAAATCTCATGATGAGATCACGCTATCTTTGTTCTAGGCACTGTATGTTTAGTGTAATGAGTACTTCTTGGTAAGGAATATCTCCAGAACCCGGGATAATCCTAACTGCCCTTTTTTGCACTGACTCTAGGTCGTACATAAGGTCAGCAGTGTGTAGTACTGAAGGGCCCCACACAATGCAGGCACACTCCAAGACTGGTCGCACATAACAAAGATATGCACGGAGAAGACTTTTGACATTGCAACGAAACCAACATATTTTGGATAGTGTTTCAAGGGAAAGGAAATGGTGAGACTCTCGTCTTTATTTTTCTTAGTTCTTCGTACACAACGAACTCACTTAATTCAATCAAAACATCTGTGAGGCTATTTTCAAGCAGGGATTATTTTTCCTGGGAATTCACGAGATGAAATGTGGAATATATAGAGGTTAGGAAGGCGTTAACGGCACGGGACTTAAGTAAGCGACCGTTGTCATCTGTTATCATTATAGTGGACATAGACTATTTCCCACTTAGTTTCTTGACCAACCGGTGCCATTTCACAGGCTCACTGTTCAGAAGTGACACCGCTTTTTTGCGACCATACTTGGTTTTGGCGTTGCGTACCATTCGTACTACCTGGTTTCATACAATTGCTCCTTGGTCTGTTTTACCAAGCAAGTGAAGATTACTTCACTCGCGGGTTTTGGCTTTTATTGCGGGGGTGACTCAAGGTTCACCTTATATGCCCCCGGGGCATGACTTACAACCCCTGTCCTGAGGGCTGTGGGGGATTGTCATCCTCAAAGACATAATTTCCGGACCTATCAATTCCGTTGAAGAAATTCGCTAGCTCAAAATTTTGATTAGATGTATTTGGGGAAATGGTGGGCGTAGGAGGAGGGTTAGTTGCCCTCCAGTTATTGTCGTCTATTTAAAAGAGCACTAGCCCTTTCAATTTCCCATCAAATGAGCTCTTTTCGAAGTTTCAGTGACAACAAATGGCCAAATTAAAAATTTCTATCAGATGCATTTCGGAAAAATAGGAGATGTGATGGGTGGAGTATCCACCCTCTGATCAATTTGAGTCTTAAAAGGGCGATAGAATGACTGATTTCCAATCAAATGGGCCCATTCAGGTGTTTTACGGTCACCCTTTCGGTACACACCTTATCTGCCGCCAAGGCATGACTTATAACCCTTGCCCTGAGGGCTGTGAGGGGTTATCATCCTCAAAGACCTGATTTTTGGACCTTTCAATTCCGTGAAGAAAATAGCTATCTCAACATTTTGGTTGGATGTGGTTGGGGAAATGGTGGGGCACGAGAGGGGGGCTATTTGCCCTCCAATCACTTTTGCCTCTGAAAAAAGATTACTAGCCCTTTCAATTTCCAATCGTATGAGCCCTTTTTGAATGAGTCCTAGAACTTCTGATTAACAACTTCTGATTAACAATTCAATGAGCCCCCTTTGAAGTTTATACGATCACACTTTATATATATATCTTATATGCCCACAGGGTATATCTTACAAGCGTTGCCCTGAGGGTCGTAGGGGAGTTGTCATCCTCAAAGACATAATTTCCGGACCTGTCAACTACTTGGAACAAAATGGCTATCTCAAAATTTGGATTGGATGCGTCTGAGGAAATACTGGATGTGGGAGGGGGGCTAGTTGCCTTCCCGTCGTTTTCGGCTATTAAAAAGTGAACTAGCCCTTTCAATTTTAGTTAAATGAGCTTTTTTCCAAGATTCAACGACAACCAATGACCATCTCAAATTTGTATCGGATGCATTTCGGGAAAATAGGAGGTCTGGGGGCGATGAATCCCCCTCTGATCATTTTGAATCTTAAAAAGTGCACTAGAACATTTGATTTTCAATCAAATGAGGCCATTCCAGAGTTTTAACGATTACCTTTTCTATATATACCTCATATGCCCGAAGGTCATAACTTATTACCCTTTCCCTGAGTGTTATGGGGGGGGGCTTTCATCCTCAGAAACACAATTTCTGAGCCATTCAATTCCGTTGAAGGAATTGGCTATCTCAAAATTTCGATTGAACGCTGGGGAAATGGTGGGCTAGTTGCCCTCCAATCACTTTTGCCGAATAAGAATAGCACTAGCGCCTTCAATTTCCAATCGAATGAGCTCTTTTCGAAGTTTCTACGACAATAAATGGCCATCTCAAAATTTCTGTCAGGTGCATTTCGAGAAAATAGGAAATGCGGGAAGGGGGGACTATCCACCCTATGATAACCTTAAAAAGTGCACTAGAACATCTGATTTCCTATCAAATGAGCCCATTCCAGAGTTTTTACGATCACAATTTCTGTATATACCTCATATGCTCCCAGATTATAACTTATAACTCTTGCCCCGAGTACTGTGTGGGGGGTTTTCATCCTCAGAGACAAAATTTCCGGAACTTCTAATTTCGTTGAAGAGAATGGTTATCTCAAAATTTTGATTAAATGAAGTTGGGGGAATGGTATGCGCGTGGAGGGTGGTTAGTTGCCCTACGATCACTTTTCACTCTTCAAAAGGGCACTAGCCCTTTCAGCTTTCAATCAAATGAACTCGTTTCGAGGATTCTACCACTAGAGATGGCCATTTCAAAATTTCTGTCAGATGTATTTCGGGAAATACGAGGTGTTATGGGCGGGGGCGGGATCCACCGTCCGATAACTCTGAATCCAAAAAAAACAACTAAAGCTTCTGAGTAGCAATCCAATCGACCCCTCCAATGTTTATGCGATGACATTTTCTGTATATACCTTAACTGCCACAAGGGTATAACTTACAACCCTTGCCCTGAGGGCTTTGGGGGGGGGTGTCATCCTTAAATACATAATTTCTGGACTTTTCAACTAAGTTAAACAAAATGGGTATCTCAAAATTTTTATTGGATGTGTTTGCTGAATGGTGGGCGGGGAGGGGGTTAGATGCCCTCCAATCACTTTCGACTATTAACAAAGGGCACTTAGCCCTTTCAATTTTCAATCGAATGAGCCCTTTTTGAAGTTTCTACGACAACTTCTTCGATGCAAAGTGCCCTGATCTAAACAAAACAAAGTAAATAATACTTAGTGCCTACATCGCTCTTTACTTAGGCAGTGCTATTGCGCTGCCTATGTTGATTTTCTGTGATATTTTTCTAGGTTAAAGAAACATTACCGAAAAAAGAAGGTTGAAAGAGAGGGTAAGGAGGAAGTCTAAAAGAGGAGAAGGGAGTCGGGAAGAGAAGAAACCGAAGACGACAGTGACGGCAACGTTCTTCAGTTCCAGACGCACAATCGCGATAAAATTCCGTACATCGCTGCACTTGCCAGAAAGCTATTGTCTATTCATGCAGCTAGTGTGACCACAGAAAGTCTATTTTTTGGTTGTTGTCCTGGTAGCGACACACAGAGTGGATGAGTTGATTTTCATTCACAACAAGTATAGCCACAACCCCCAGTTCTGATATACTTCTGAAGTTTGCCTGAAGGAGAGTTGTTTCGACTTGCGCTAATATTTGAAGATAAATGATGAATTTTGTGATACGGTATTCGAATTTTTTTATAGAGTAATTTTTAACGAATAAAAATACTACCAATTTTGATAATTAGTTCTTTTAGGAATACCTAGCTGTTAGATATTTCAACTACTCTGCAAGGGTTCTGAAATACCACAGCCATTTTATTTCTACCTGATTTCTATTTCTCTTGATGAACAACGAAGTAGACCCGCGTCCGGCGAGTGACCCACGAAGTTTTTACCTAATGAATAGGCCCAAATCTGTTGTAAATTAAAGATGGAATTTGAGAAAGACTCATCAAAATTTAAATGTTTCCGGTCAACAATGATCGCGTAGACCTTCCTTATAGATGCGACGCCGGTGATAGTGGGAATTGTAGTAGCAGTGTTAACATACAAATATTCCCTTTTTGATCATGTCCCTAATCATTTCCCGAAACTCCAAAATGATATACCCAGTCATTCATAAGTTACGCCCTTTTTGCAGTCCGTGAACACATAAAATGTTTTGATTTGGTTCAGCCCTCTCCTCAACATTCTCTGAAAGGCTCACCTGTTTTCCCTTGGTCTTTTTGGAAAATGAAGTTCGAACTTAAATATATTTTTCAGTGACAGTGTGCTTGGGAAAATGGTGTGCGTGAGAAGGGATTACTTGCCCTCCAATCACTTTCGTCTACTAAAAGGGCACTAGCCCTTTCAGTTTCCAATCGAATGAGCCTTTTTGAGTTTTTTTTTACGACAACAACTGGTCATCTCAAAATTTCAATCAGATGAATTTCGGGAAAATATAAGGGGGGGGGCGGTTCCACCTTCCCATTACTCTGAATCCCAAAAAAGCTACTAGACATTTGGATTACCAATCCAATTTGCCCCCTCCAAAGTTTAAACGATCACCCTTTCTATATAAACCTTATTTACCCCAAGGGCATAACTTACACCCCCTACCCTAAGGGATGTGGGAGGGGGGGGTTGTCATTCTCAAAAACACAATTTCGGACCTTTCAACCACGATAAACAAAATGGCTATCTCAAAATTTTGATTGAATATGTTTGGGAAAATAGTGGGCGTGGAGGAGGGGTTAGTTGCCTTCCAATCACCTTCAGCTATGAAAAAAAGCACCAGCCCTTTTAATTTTCAATCGAAAGAGCCCTTTTCCAAGATTCCACTACAACTCCTTCGATGCGAGGTGCCCTGTTCTAAACGAATAATATATTGTGCCCACATTGCTCATTAGTTAGGCAGCATTATTGCGCTGCTTATGATAAATTATTTAGATAAGATGAGGTTTTTATTTCTAAAAAATATCAATCACAAACCCAAGTAGGCGGAATTCACAGTTCAGTGTAAACAAATACAGAATCAAAAAGTCAGGCCTTCCCCCTGAAGGAGGTGAAGGGACTGGCGGGCAACCTTCAGTATTTGGTATTTTTACTATCTTTTTTTTTTAAATTAATATAATTACATAAGGAGTTTAATCTTAGATCACTAGTACCTATAATCAGCTAAGCGCTGCAAAAAGTGGTTTGTTTGTATCAAACTAACAATTCCAAGATTATATTTGACACCATATCCAAAAACCAGGTCAAAGGAATATCAAAATCTAAGAAAAACTCGAATATTCTTAGACATTGAGAAAAAAATCCTCATTTCTACTCGTATTTTCTCGGAAAGATAAAAAAAACCATCGAAATCACTGTCCGATCAGTCTTTTCTGTTCATAATTCACCCTTGGCAATAAAAATTTTGACGACAATGACAGGCCGAGGCTTCTAGTTAATGTTCTTGTCAGTAGAGCCCTGATTGATCGAAATTGATCAATCTTTAGCAGTATTCAGAATCAATCTTGGTCCCTTTGGATTCTGCTTAGCACAAATTTTTTCATATAATAACTGGTATCAAAGTTTGATACGGAAATTTTTGAATTTACAATCGTAATAGAACTGTAATACTCACAAAAAAGAGAAAGAAAAAAAAGTACAATGCTCAAATATTTAAGTGTAACCACATTCCACCACCAGGGTCGTATCCAGGATTTCTTCTCGAGGGAGGGGGGGAGGAAAAAACTTAAAAACTCGTCAAAATTTGTTTATATTCATTTTTGTTATTTTTTTACCAGTCGGACGAACATTTAGGGGGGCGTTGGTCCTTATCCCCTAAATCCCCTGTATACGGCTCTGCCCATCATGGTTGATTACATTTTTCAATTTAACTTGTAAAATCATCGCACCGTATAGTCTAGCATGGAATAGTACATATCCATATGCTTGCAATTTGTCGAATTGAGTGAATATGTTTTTGTGCACACCATTAATTTGAAGTTTTATCAACGAGAACTTGACGATGATGATGAATATCTGCACAACAGTTTGACCGGGTTAAAATTACTCGGATAATCCCCTTCTGATTTGCTCCCGTGACTCCATGCCTTTCTTGAAGAATTATCCTTATTGAGTAAAACACTATGCGATACAAATTTTTGTCTTCTTGTTGCTGAATAACAGAGTGGCCAAAGGGGCTCTGAGTTTGCTTTTGGCACTGGACTTCTCTAAAAATAAAAGCAACTAATTAGTGACAAATATCTGTTAATTACAGATACAAATATGCAATCGGGATGTACAAATTGGATTATCTGAGGGAATATAATATAAGAAACTCTATTTTCTTTTAGAAAACTGTTTGCACAGAGAAGCAGAGAGTTTAGCTATGGAATAAACCGATAGTTAAAATCAATTACTTGTTGTTACCGGCTTAATATTCCTCCAAAATAACTATTGAGGTTTTATAAGGACGGAGTAATTTTTGTCTCCAGAAATTGAACTTAATTCCCAGTCTAATTGTGTCGATTAGTTTTAATATTCGTTCAGGGCTTAGCTTTAATTAAGTTCTTTATTTAATTTTCGATCGTTTCTTTAAATAAAACGGGAAATCCATTAAAAATTCCCCCATTCGAAATATTTTCCACATAAACCCTCCCCCCGAACATGTACCCTGAGTAGTACCCTCCTCACTGAAAATTTCCCCTGAAAAATTCTTCTTTCTTGAAAAGAAAATTGGAAAAAACTTTTTTCATATTTGATTTCTGATTATTTTCAGATCTTGCTGGAAATAAACCCATCCCTACCGTCTGTGGAATTTTTGCATGGAAAAAACCTGCAACAATAAAATATCTCCAATAATTCCCCCCCCCCCTGGTAAGAAATTCCCCGGACAAATCGCCTCAAACATGCTCTCAAAAATTTGTTAGCCATAAATAAAGTAAGAATTTTGGCTTATTTTCCCCCTGAAAGTTTCACGTGGAAAATAACCCCGAAAACTTTCCTCCTTGTGGAAGACTCTCCACTTTGAAGATCCTCCCCCTCAAATAATTTATCCCAAAAAAACTCCATATATTTACTAGTATCACATACTAGAAGTAAGCAATGGGCAATTTGCCTAGCTTACAGCCCTTTCCCAACGGGCCTTGGTTGGTCACATCATCTCCAGAGGCATAGCTAATGGACCATCCAATCATGTTAAATCAAATAACTTCTAAAAATTTTGCCAGTGTATTTTGGGAAAAAATGTGGAATGGAGGCTAGTTGCCCTAATATATTTTTGGCCACTTAAAAATGACTTTCAATTTTCGTTTGATTGAGCCTCCTGTCGGTCTCCTAAGGTTCAATACGATCACTCCTGAGGAAAAATAAAAATAAAAAAACATCTGGTAATCTTTTAGATAGGAACTTGAAATCTCCACGTTGTAGTTTTCTGATTTGCCAAAACTGTTGGTATGATTTTTCATTTTAATTTATTGGCTTTTGGGGGTGTATCCCCTTTTTTAAAATATTAGAAATTATTTTTAGGATAGTAGCTTAATGATTTAAGTTAAAAAGCTTTATTATATAGAATCAGTATAAAAAGCCAAATCTTTTGATAAATTAGCTATTCCCAAATTCTGTTTTTTTTTAGTTTTGGTTATTATTGGGCCAAATTGTCTCTTATTACAAATTACCGATGATAGTACTGCACTAAGGCTAAGACTGCTACTACTAATTAATATTTCACTTACTATTAGCAAGTGTTAGTTTACTTTATGAAACCTCGGAACATGGTCTTGTCAATTAGATTAATTAGATTAACAATTGCTAGCTACCGCTGCAACCTATATTACTGTGAAATTACAAAGAGAAAAAATACTGTTGCTTTTTCTTAGTTTTTGAATTTAAAGGGACGATCCTAAGTTTGGCACTATGCCCCAAATAAGCAACATTTCAAGAGACGTATTTTGTACTTGTACTTGTTACGGGAGTCAGGCGTTTCCGCATCGCCTGGCATCCAGAATCCTTGTGATCTTTTTGGACCAGGTTTCACGATCTGCTGCCAATTGCTTTGCGAACGAGAGCCACTAGGTCGACCATCTATGCCCACATTTTTTAAAGCCACCAATGGGATCCTGGTCAGGCTTGATCAGGGTCCACCTGTTCTTCTTTTGCCCTCCTTGCTGCCTCTTCCAAGAGTGGTATGGCTCAACTAGAAGGATTTAACGGGGCAGGTATTCTGGTGGTCTTCGCAGGACGTGACCCAGCCATTCTAAACGACGCTTTTTAACGGTGGCAGCGACATCTCTTCTAAACTTGTAGAGTTGGAGAGTAATGGAGTTAGATATACGATCTTGCCGGCAAATTCTAAGTATTTGGCGTAAGCATCCATGTTCGGAAGCAGGAGCAGGTAGTGCTCTCCCGTGCTGGAGCTTCAAGGACCAAGTTTCGCATCCATAGGGTAGGATGGTTCGGACCATGGCCGTATAGATTTGACTTTTGGTCAGAATAGAAATTTCTCGACGGTTACAAATTGGCTTTCGAGGGGATGCGAAAACAAACTTCGGCTTTTGTATTCTTTGCTGGATGTCTAAGTCGGCAGAACCATCAGTGCAAAGTATGGGCCCTAGGTAGGTAAAACACTCAACCCTTTCTAGCTGAGTTAAGTTCATGCTCAAAGATATTTGGGTCGGATGATTCCTGACCATAAATTTAGTTTTCTCTGCGCTTACCTTAAGTCCAATCATACGTGACCATCGGACAATATCATCTAACATCTTTTGAGCATGTTCATGGTCAGAGATTTGTCCGACATCATCAGTGTAATCCAAGTCGGTCAAGGACAGCATTTTTTCCAATTTGGGCACCATTGTGGTGCATTAGGGCATTTTCTAGCACCCAGTCTATACATTAATTAAACAGGATTGGAGAGAGGACACAGCTTTGCTTTATTTCAGTTTCGACTTGGAAATCTTCAATTCCCTCGTCATAGATTCTTATCCGGCTTGTTGACTTTGAGTAATATGTCTGAATTAGTTGGATAGACTTTACAGGCATTTCATCGATTTTTAGGATTTTCCAGAGTTTGTGACGAGTAACGGAGTCGAAGGCCGTGGTGTAGTCGAGGAATATTAAAGCTAGAGGTAAGTTATACCTTTGGAACTGTTGGATAATAAGTCGGATGCTGAAAATATTATCAATGCAGCCTCTGCCTAGTCTGAAGCCAGCTTGATTTTCGTGGGTATTTTTCTTCCGGGCACTTTCGAAACGATTCAAGAGAATTATCCCGAATATTTTTACCGGAAACAATTCCTTGTCAAAATTACAAACATGAAAATGCCTAGGGTTTTTTCTTATTTGGAATAATAAGAGACGAATTTCAACAAATGAGGCAGCTAACAAAATCCAAAATGTGCCTTGGTTTATTGTTTACCAGGTTTCAGCCATCTCTACACCCAGTGAATCACTAATAACTTTAGCGATTCAGTGTTGATGTAATTATAACTAACATTATAATATTGCATTTACTCTTATGTCAAATATGGTTACAACCTAAAATTACGGCGTTATTCATAAGTCTTGTAAATTAAAAAATATATTTTTTAAATGATTATATTTTGAAAACTATTTTTGTAAATTAAAAAAGGCTTTTAAATACATCAGTTTCCTTTAAATGAGCCAATAAACAGTACTCTATAATGCTCTAGTACCCCACAAGCTGTGGAGGAAAAAAAAAAAGGAAAAAAGGATGCCCTCGATGCAGAATTTCGTATTTCAAGCAACTTTTAATATTCTTCTAGCCAATGGATTTTCTCAGTTATTCAAGCCAAACAGCTGTAGGTTTCCTGCAGAAAAGGTATACGATTATAATAGTATACTTCGTATTTCGATCTGACTCTTTCCTTTAAGAGTTATGGGGTAGTATATTTCCTAGAATGGGACGTGATAGTCTCTTACTAGGATACTAGCCAAAGCTACATCCTGATTAAAAATAAAAAGAACAAACTTTCAACAAAAGTAAGGAACAGCATAAAAACTTATAATGAAAAGAAATTCTTAGGGATATGAAGGGACTACCCTTTCCTCAATGCCTTGCTCTTACACAAAAGTGGGACTTTTTGCTTCAATCACTTAAGAATGACTTCTGAAACACAAGAGTGGTTTAATTAAAAATATAAGCTGTTCTTGAAACTTTTCTAAAAATCTTAGCATAAAGAGTAAGGTATTGAGGAACGGGTAACCCCTCTTATGCATATAATAATTTATGTCCATTTTAGTTTTACTGTTGCTTCCTTCTGTTAGTTGAAAAAACTGTTTCTTAAATACAGTTTCTGTTCGTTTTTATTAATACTAGGAGATCAGCTTCCTTCTACTGATGAAAAATGGAAAAATTTTTCCATGGAACATTCCCTACCCCACAACTCGCTGCCCTCCAATATTTTCGTTCATTTAAAAGGGGAACTGGAACTTTTGATTTTCGATCAAAGAGGCCACATACCGATCTTCTAGGAAAACCGGCTTAATACGAAAACCCCTGAAGAAAAGAAAGAAAAACAAACAACTAGATACTCGCCGTAATCTTCCTTCTGGCCAAAAAAGCAAAATTTCAGATTTTTCTATATAGGAGCTTGAACCTCTACACTAAGGTTCTCGGGTATGCTAAATCTAATGGTGTGATTTTTATTAAGATCACTCGATTTCTTAGGGGCATTTCTCCTCTTATTCGAAATTTGGGCAAATATTCTCAGGCTCTTAGATTTTGATGGATTACATTAAACTTGATTAATTTTATATATTTTTAATAAGCATCAACAGTGGATTTTCTTGATGTCTATTGCTATCAAAACGCAGTTTCTTAAAGTTTCTGTTAAAATTGAGCCATATCACTACTTACTTAACCTACAGTTCCTTACCTCGACATGTTTGATTCCGTTACATGAATTGTTTGAGTTTTTTGTAATCAAATCAATGTAATTAAATTATGCTTTTCAACATGGAACCTTAAATTACTAGTTTCAGTTTTCCTTTTTGGTTTTGCGTCTATGAGTCACAATTGATTATTGCTATCTGCAACACTAGACCCTTACTTTAGACCTTAGATCCTCGTGTGCCTCCAGAGGAACCCAAGGCATCCAAGAACAGTCTCCAGTTGTCTCTGAAACTTGCGGCTGCGACGATTTTTTTCCACTCTCGCTGTATTGATGCGTGAAGGTGCCGCAGGTCGTTATTGTAGGTACGACGGAGTGTATTTTTGGGCATTCCTCTGTGTTGGGTGCCTTCGGATAACCAGAAAAAGGTAGAAATGGGAATTCTGGAATCGTCCATGTGCAGCAGATGTCTGAGGTAGCTCCACCTGCGCCTTCGCATGGTCTCGATGAGGGTCGGTTGATCTGTGATGTTTCTAATGTGATCCTTCGTTAACTTCTGGGTCCAAAGGATGCCGAGAAGTCTACGTAGGCACATGTTTTCAAACGATTGAATTCTCCTCTCTTGTTTTTGATTGAGATACCATGTTTCAGATGCATAGAGGAGGATGGGCAGGACGTTGCTGTTGAACAGGTGGAGCTTAAGCCGGAGAGAGAAGATACTCGATCTCGAAACTTTTTTGAGTCTGTTGAAGTGCTGCGAGCCAGTCCAATTCGGGCAATGACTTCTTTGGCTGTGAATCCCGTGTTATCGATGGTGCTGCCAAGATATTTGAAAGGACCACTTGCTCCACGTCGCTATCACCACATTTTATGCTCATAGGTGAACCGCTAGTTTTCATGCCTTTGGTTTTACTGGCGTTGATATTGAGTCCAAAATCTTCTGCTTTTTGTTGGACGCTCGAGAGCAGTGCTTGGAGCCGGGATTTGCAGGTTTAGAGGATGGCAATATCCTCAGAAAAATTTAGGTCGTTCAGCGGGTGATCATTTAGGCGTAGCCTAGTTGAGTTGACGCTCCTCAGTACGAATTCGATGATGATTGTGAGCAGTAGTGGGGATAGCACACATCCTTGTTTCACCCCGGAAAGGATGGGAAATTTGTGTGAATTTCCCTCTGCTGTCTTCACACAACAGGTTGTATCTTCATACATCGCCATGATGAGATTTACCATGATATCAGGGATACCATAGTGGCAAAGGAGCTTCCAGAGTGACTGGCGGTCTAATGAGTCGAACGCCTTTTCGAAGTCTATGAAGATTATGTAGAGTTTATTGCGCCATTCGCAACTCTCCTCCATGAGCCTTCGCAGGTCCGTGCAAGAGTGGTTTGGGCGGAAGCCATGCTGTTCATCACGCAGGTAATCTTCTAGGTGACGCTGTATTCGGGACAGAATTATGTGGAACAACAATTTACCCGGAATCGAGAGCAGGCTGATACCTCACCAGTTGTTACAGAGCGTGGTATCGCCCTTCTTAAAGAGCTTCACGAGCGTACTGTGGCGCCATTCTGAAGGTACTTTTACTGTTGTCCAGATGGTTCCGAAGAAGTCTTTCCAATAGGTGACATAGGTGTCCATGGAGCATTTCAACATTTATGCCCTGATACGGTCATCTCCTGGTGATCTGCCGTTTTTTAGCTTTTTGACGGCCTTCAGAATTTCGTCTTCAGTCGGGGGCTCAGTGTTGATGTCTAGCAATATCTAAGGATCTTCGGGGATGGAGATTAGCTCGTCCGGGGCTGGTCTGTTCAGGATTTTGTCAAAGTGGTTGGCTCACACCTTCTTCTTCTCTTGGGGACCGGTAACCAGTATGCCGTTTTCGTCCTTCATCGGACCATCGCTGGCTCTCTTCTTCTCGATGATCTCGTTCGCTATCCTGTACAGCGACCTGCTGTCTCCGTTCTTGGCAGCTTCTTCAGCTTTCGCAGCCTTTGCTTCATATAGATGGCGTTTGTCTCGGCGCGCGCTCTTTTTGAAAGCTTTGTCAATCCGTTTGTAATTCTCGGTCTTTTAGATCTGATTCGCGTCGTGGCAGGCAAGGATCTGAAGTTTTACGACTTTTCTCTCTTCTATGAGCTGCCAAGTGCGGTCTGATAGCCACTGGTCTTTCAGTTTCTTACGGTGCCCGAGGGTCTTGCTTGCTGCCTCAATGTAGATGTTCTTTATCTGGTCCTATATCATCTCCTGCTCGTCTTGGTCACTGATGTAGAGTGCTTCAAACTTGTTGCTAAGTTCGGTAACGAGCTCATGCCTGGTCGTTCGGTCTAGGAGCTTGTCAGAATCAAACTGGGATTTTGAATTGGGTGCCTTTTTCTCATTCCTCTTCAATTTCAGGTAGAATTTGGTTACTAGCAGGTTGTGGTCTGATCCAACATCCACGCCTCTATATGCTCTCACATCTTGTATACTGGAGCAAAACTTCCGGATGACTAGACAATGGTCGATCTGGTTTCTAACTGCACCACAAGGGGAGTTCCATTAATACTTGTGGACAGAGGCGCCATTTGGGGGGGTCAGGGGTGGGCAAATGCCATTTTCCAGGGGGCCCAAGCTTCCACCACAAAGGGCCCTTTGCCGGCCATAATAATCCATTATGTCCAACATAATCCATTTTGTCCAATTGATTTGAAATTACTGCACGCCTATTAACCAAAGAGCGTAATTACTTGACGACCCTTGGGGTAATTACGCTATTTGCTATTAATCATTGTAAACTTTGAAAGTAGGTTAGATACATAATAAAATTCTCGAGTTCTGTCAAATACCCGTTTCCTAGATGATTACGCAACACGAAGTGATTCGGGGGGGGGGGGGAAGATGGGGTGCATGCCCACCCCAAGATTTGGTCCAAATGGTGCCACTGCTTGTGGACGTCACTATGAGGAAAGAGGCTGCCTCCTATCAACAAATCATTGGCCATTGCAAAGTCGATCAGCATCGTTCCATTGTCGTTACGCACGCCCATGCCGTGCCTACCGAGTGCTTGTAGGCAGTAGGACTCGTCGTCGCCAACGAAAGCGTTTAAGTCACCGAGATCTCACGTTATGTCATGTTTCGGAATGTTGTTGACCACTGCCCGTAGAGTGTGGTAGAATTCTTCTTTGGTATCGACTTCTGCGACGTTAGTGGGGGCGTGGCAGACTACTACCGAAAGTTTTGCTTGTCGTCCAGGGAAACGCGCTACGAGAATTCTTGGCGATATGGGAGTCCATTTCAAGAGAGATCTTAAGGTTTCCCTCGTCATAATGAGTGCAACTCCTTGTTTATGCCTGCTTTCGGAACGCTGTAGAGAATCGTAGAATGGTCTTTAAGTTGTTTTCTCCGGAGCCAGTCCATCTTACTTTGAACAGTGCCAGGATGTCTAGATCGTATGTGCGCATCTCCTGGAGTACTTGTTTGGTCTTCGATAATTGGGACATCGTGCGGACATTCCAAAAACCAAATTTTAGATTGTTTTCTGTTTTTAAAAATCGTGTCCGGGGGCATGAGTTTGTCGTCGTCGGTAGGGGTTCGGATCCGAGGCTCTTCTTTAACGTTTCTGTTGAAAGGGAATATTTCCCAAGGGATTACTCCTCTGGTTCCCGGGAACGGATTGCGAGATCGTTGCCCGTCCCTCCTCCTTCATCCAGGCTTGGGACTGGCTGCAGAGGGGCACGAAACAAATCTTTGTATTAGAATCTAAAAACTGCCCTGTTCTCATAAATTGCTCCTGGGAAGAGCTCATCTGCAGATATTCCCTAGCATTATTCCTATAAATGATTTGAATAAATGACAGTTGCTTTGATTCCCGACTTTAAGGTAAGAACCTCAGGAAAAGACGTAGTTTGCAATGGAAACAGTCTTGTGAGCCATCCAAAGAAGACCAATCAAAAAGTTCTTGATAACAAACTGTAGTATGGAGCATCCCGGCTCAATAGTAACGGAAAGTCTAGAAAACGGAATTTTGATACCAATAGTTACGTCAAAGGAATCACATTTTATGGCTTATTTTAAATATATAAGTTTCATCAAGTTTAGTCTTACCCATCAAAAGTTACGAGTCAGAGAAAATTTGCCCTATTTTAGAAAATAGTCGAAAACACCCAGTAAAAGTCATAGAATGTTAACTAAGATTAAACCATCAGATTCAGCGTATTAGAGAGCCCTATTGCCGAAGTTTCAGGCTCCTATCTACAAAAATGTGGAATTTTGCATTTTTTGCCAGAAGACAGATCACGGATGCGTATTTTTTTTCAGGGGTGATGGTATCGACCAAGTGGTCTTAAAATGTCACGAGAGGGCTCATTATAATGGAAATTAAAAGTTCTAGTGCCCTTTTTAAGTGACCAAAAAAATTGGAGGGCACCTTAGTCCCCTCCTCAATGCCCGCTCTTTACGCTATTTTTTTTGTTGTTTTAAAAAGTAGAGTTGTAAAGAGTCAAACTGTAGCGTAAAGACCGAGGCGTTGAGGAGGGGAAAACCCCTTTCATATACGGAATAATTTCTGTTCGTTTTAAGTTTTTATGTCGCTCCCTTCTTGCAGTAAAAGAAACTTGTTTTTTATTTAATTTCTCCTAAGGAACGGCTAGATCTTTAAACGATAATGTTTCTTATTCTTCCCTAATAAATAGAACAAGCCAAAGACTAAAGTAGCAGGACCAGCTATGAATTTCATCGCTCCTATACGTTTGCATAATAATTTTTCAAAGCTAATACACTGAAAAAAAAAATATATGAGTAAAATGAGAAAATATCTAGTTATAATGCCTACTTTATTACAAATATGAAAATGATTTAACAATTACTTCTTAAGTCGAAAGGTTTGTCTGCGAACAATGAGATTCTTTTTAAAACACATTTTTAAAACACAAAGTGCAAGAATTGCAAGATATTTTCCTGAGAAATTGCATTAAAATCAAATAGTTATGAGCATCACGCCATGGTTAATTGTAGAAAAAACCACAGATAGTCCGAGAGGGTGAGAGGCAAATCTGGCACTAGCCCCTTATTGTGATTAAATTTTAAAAAAACTATTTTTTTTTAACTGAAAGTAAGGAGCAACATTAAAACTTAAAACGAGCAGAAATTACTCTGTGTATGAAAGGGGCTGTTCCCTTCTCAACACCTCGTTCTTTACGCTAAAGTTTGACTCTTTCTCTCTATTCTCCTTTATTAAACATGAAAGAACTTTAGCGTAAAGAGCGGGGCGTTGAGAAGGGAACAGCCCCTTTCATACACGGAGTAATTTCTGCTCGTTTTTGAATTAATTTATGTTTGATTTTGGCTCTCCGCACATAAGTTATAAATATGAAATTTGTATATTAATTCTTTTTTTGGGCTCAATGGCTTTCTCTTAGTTTTGATCAGACGATTTTGAGAAAAAAGGGATAGGGAGGAGGCATAGTTGCCCTCCAAATTTTTGGCTACTTAAAAAAGCCATTAGAACTTTTAATTTTTAACGAATGTTTTTATTAGTAAAAAGTATACGTAACTTGAGAATTAACTTACGGAACGAACTTGTATATTCGTATATTTTTATTATATAAATTAGGTGTTTTGTCACCTCGTTCATATCTCGCTCTTTACACTAAAGCTTAAATGTTGTCCCAGTTCTTTAAAAATGACCCCTTAATCAGAAAGGTCGTAGAATAAATAGTTGAAATTGCTAAAAATACTTTTTAAAAATACTTAAAATACTTTAGCTTAAAGAGAGAGGTATTTAGGAGGAGAAGAACCCCTTATATGCGTAATAATCTCTGTTCATTTTAAGTTTTAATGCTGCTCCTTACTTTCAGTTGAAAAATTTTTTTCATATTTATTTTTTCATTGTTTTTTCTTATAATAATTCTAGAGAATTCTGCGCCCCCTTCATTGAATTTCTCTTCCCTCATGACTCTACAACTTCTTATTTCTTACGAACGATTTTATTAATGAAATATATACGTAACTTCTGAATTAACTTTCGTAGTGAACTTCTATACTCGTATATCCTTATTACGTATATGAGGGAGTTTGCCCCCTCTTTAATACCTTGCTCTTTGCACTAAAGCTTAATTTTTGTCCCAATTCTTTAAGAATGACCCCTGAATCACAAAGGCCGTAGAAGAAATAGTTGAAATTGCTAAAAATACATCAGCGTGAAGAGCAGGTATTTAGGAGGAGATGAACCCTTCATATTCGTGAAAATTTTTGTTCGTTTGTTTTATTGCTGCTCCTTACTTTCAATTGAAAAAACATTTTCATGTTTATCTTTTCACTGTTTTTTGTTTTAAATAATATTAGAAAATACTGCACCCCTTTCATGGAAATTCTCTGCAGTCCCGTAACTTGCATTCTCTGTAACTTGCAGTCCCTCCCCCGGGGACTGTTGGGGAGTAAGTCATTTCTAAAGACATAGTTGTTATGTTTTTCGACTATGCTGAACAAAATAGCTATCTCAAATTTGACTTTGGGAAAAAAATGAGCAAGGGAGGGGGCCTAGGTGCCTTCCAATTTTTTCGTTCACTTAAAAGGGGCATTGGAAATTTTCATTTCCGTTAGAATGAGCCCTCTTGCGACATTCTAGGATCAGTTGGTCGATGGGAAAAACCCCTGGGGAAAAACAACAACAAAAAATAAACACGGAGCCTTGATCGTTCTTCTGGCAAAAAATATGAAGTTCCACATTTTTGTAGATAGAAGCTTGAAACTTTTACAGTAAAATCCTCTGATAAGTTGAACTTGATGGTGTGATTTTCAGGTTCTATGACTTTTAGGGAGTGTTTTCCCCTATTCAAACAGTTCGTGGTAACGAACTGTAGTAAGGAGTGACCCGGCTCAATAGTAATCAAAACTCTAAAAAATGGAATTTTGATACCAATACCTACATCAAAAGAATCGCATTTTAATGCTGACTTTAAATATATAAGTTTCATCAAGTTTAGTTTTACCCATCAAAAGTTACGAGCCTAAGAAAATCTCTAAAAAAAAAACGAGCCTGGAAATTTTCTATTTTAGAAAATAGGGGGAAACGCCCCCTAGAAGTCATAGAATATTGACGAAAACCACACCATCAGATTCAGCTTATCAGAGAACCCTACTGTAGAAGTTTTAAGCTCCTATCTACAAAAATGTGGAATTTTGTATTTTTTGCCAGAAGGCAGATCACGGATGCGTGTTTATTTGTTTGTTTGTTTTTTGTTTTTTGTTTTTTTCCCAGGGGTGATCGTATCAACCCAGTTGTCCTAGAATGTCACAAGACGGCTCATTCTAACGGAAATTAAAAGTTCTAGTTCCCTTTTTAAGTAACCAAAAAAAAATGGAGGGCACCTAGGCCCCCTCCCACGCTAATTATTTTACCAAAGTCAACGGATCAAAATTCTGAGACAGCCATTTTATTCAGCGTAGTCGAAAAACCTTATAACTATGTCTTTGGGGACGACTTACTTCCCCACAGTCCCTGTTGGAGGGGCAACAAGTTACAAACATTGACCAGTGCTTACATATAGTAATGGTTATTGGGAAGTGTACAGGCGTTTTCAGGAGGATTTTTTTTGGTTGGGGGAGGGGTTGAGAAGAGGGGGATATGCTGGGGGAAACTTTCCATTGATAATTTGTCATGGGGGAAGAAAATCTCCATGAAGGGAGCGCAGAATTTACTAGCATTATTTAAAAAAAAACAATTAAAAATAAATATGAAAAAGTTCTTTCAGCTGGAAGTAAGGAGCAGCATTTAAACTTAAAACAAACAGAAATTATTACCCATTTGAGGGGCTCACCTCCTCCTAATACCTCGCTCTTTACGCTAAAGTATTTTTAGTAATTTCAGCTATTTATTCTACGGCTTTTGTGATTCTGGGGTCATTCTTAATGAATTGGGACAAAATTTAAGCTTTAGTGTAAAGAGTGAGGATCTGAAAAGGGGGCGAACCTCCTCATATATGATATAAAAATATGAGAATACAAAAGTTCTTTACGTAAGCTAATTTAAGTTACGTAAATCTTTTACTAATAAAAATATTCGTAAAAAATTAAAAATTCTAGTTGCCTTTTTAATTAACCAAAAAATCGGAGGGCAACTAGGCTTCCTCCCCCGCTCTTTTTTTCTCAAAATCATTCGATCAAAATTATGAGAAAGCCATTTAGCCAACAAAAAAAAAAATAAATGCAAATTTTGTTTTAATTATTCCTCTGCGGAGAGCCAAAATCAAAACATGCATTGATTCAAAAACGTTCAGAAATTAAATAAAAAAACAATTTTTTTTAACTGAAAGTAAGGAGCAACATTAAAACTTAAAACGACCAGATATTACTTCGTATATGAAAGAGGCTGCTTCCTCATCAACGCCCCACTCTTTACGCTAAAGTTTTTTACTGTTTTAAAAAGAAGAATTGAGAGAAAGAGTCAAACTTTAGCGTAAAGAGCGAGGCGTTGATGAGGAAGCAGCCTCTTTCATATACGAAGTAATTTCTGGTCGTTTTAAGTTTTAATGTCGCTCCTTACTTTCAGTTAAAAAAACTTGTTTTTTTTTATTTAATTTCAAAAATAAGGCAAATTTTCTCAGGCTCTTAACTTTTGACGAGTAAAACTAAATTTGATGAAACTTATATATTTGAAATCAGCATAAAAATCCAATTCTTTTAATGTATTTTTTAGTATTAAAATTCTGTTTTTTAGAGTTTTATTTACTGTTGAGCCGGGTCGCTCCTTACTACAGTTCGTTAACACGAACTGTTTGATTGTATGAAATTAATGTTAGTTCATTTGTCAAACAGTTCGTGGTAACAAACTGTAGTAAGGAGCGACCCGGCTCAATAGTAACCGAAACTCTACAAAATGGAATTTTGATACCAATTGTTACATCAAAAGAATCACATTTTGATGCTGATTTTAAATATATAAGTTTCATCAAGATCAGTTATACCAATCAAAAGTTACGAGCCTGAGAAAATTTGCCTCATTTTAGAAAATAGGGGGAAACACCCCCTAAGAGTCAAACAATCTTAACGAAAATCACACCATCAGATTCAACGTATCAGAGAACCTTAGTGTAGAAGTTTCAAGCTCCCATCTACAAAAATGTGGAATTTCACATTTTTTGCAAGAAGACAGATCACGGATGCGTGTTTATTTGTTTTTTTGTTTTTTGTTTTTGTTTTTTGTTTTTTTCCAGGGGTGATCGTATAGACTGAGGGGTCTTAGAATGTCGTGAGTGGGCTCATTCTAACGGAAATTCAAAGTTTTAGTGCTCTTTTTAAGTGACCAAAAAAATTGGAGGGCACCTAGACCCCTCCCACGCTCATTTTTCCCAAAAGCCACCGGATCAAAATTCTGAGATACCCATTTTATTCACCATAGTCGAAAAACCTAATAACCTTGCCCTTAGGGAGGACTTACTCCCCCGCAGTCCCCGTGGGAGGGGCTGCAAGTTACAAACTTTGACCTGTGTTTGTATATAGTAATGGTTACTGGGAAGTTCACAGACGTTTTCAGGGTTTTTTTTGGTTTAGGGGGGAGAGTTGAGGGGGGGGGACGTTGGGGGATATTTCCATGGAGAAATATCTCATGGGATTTTCTAGCATTATTTGAAAAAACAATGAAAAAATAAATATGAAAAGTTTTTTCTACTGAAAGTAAGGAGCAGGATTAAAACTTAAAACGAAAAAAATTGCATATGAGGGGTTTACCTCCTCGTTATACCTCAATCTTTACGCTAAAGTAATTCTAGTAATTTCAACTATTTATTCTACAGCCTTTGTGATTCAGAGGTCATTTTTAAGAAATTGGGACAAAATTTAAGCTTTAGTGTAAAGAGCGAGGCATCGACGAGGGTTGAACCCTCCATATAGGCAATAAACATACGAATATAGAAGTTCGCTACGTAAGTTAATTCGTAAGTTACGTATATTTTCACCAATGATAACGTTTGTAAAAAGTTAAGAATTCTAGTTGCTTTTTTAAGTAATCATAAAATGGGAGGGCATTTAAGCCTCCTTCCTCGCTCCTTTTTTCTCGAAATCTTCCGAATAATTACAATTAATTAATATGCAAATTTTGTTTTAATTATTTATGAGTGGAGAGCCAAGATCAAAACATGCATTAATTCAAAAACGTCCAGAAATTTAATAAGAAAACAAGTTTTTTTAAATGAAAGTAAGGAGCAACATTAAAACTTAAATCGAGCAGAAATTATTCCGTATATGAAAGGGGCTTTTCCTCCTCAACGCCCCGCTCTTTACGCTAAAGTTTCTTACTGTTTTAAAAATAGAGTTAAGAGAAAGAGTCAAACTTTGGCGTAAAGAGCGAGACGTTGCGGAGGAAAAGCCCCTTTCATATACGAAGTAATTTCTGTTCGTTTTAAGTTTTAATGTTGCTCCTTACTTTCATTTAAGAAAACTTGTTTTTTTTATTTAATTAATAGATAAGTCTATCTATTAGTATAGCAGACTGACAGTATTTCATACAATAGGGTGTACGAAAAATATGATTCAATCCTGCTTTCCTGAGCTATAATGAAAGAAAGATCGGGAGGGCTAGAGCACGTTCTGCGGATGAATAATGACAGATTGCCGAAGACTCTCCTTTTCGGCCAACCATCTAGGGCTAAATAGAAAGCAGGTCATCCTCGTCTGGAATGGGAAGATATCATAAAGAAACATTTATTGGAAATAGGAGCTCTCTAAGAGGGTGTAAAGAGGGAGGCATTGAATTGATTGGGATGGAAAAGGAGCGTCCGTAGCTGTGTAGGCCTCAGACGGCTGTGCAGGCCTCAGAGTTGCTCGCAGTAGCAGTATTACTAGTAATATTTGCATCCTACTACTACTACTACTGCTACTACTACTACTACAACTACAACTCCTGCTACTACTACTACTACTACTGCCACTACTACTACTAATACTACTACTCCCGCTACTACTACTAATTCTTCTACTACCACTACTATTACTGGCTCTTCTACGATTACCACTGCTAAAACCCCTACTACTGATACTACCACGACTACTATTACTAGTACTACTGAATCTAAGGGTATTACAGTGTCACTTTATGAAAAAGTTAAGGAGGATGTTGAACTAAATTGAAAAACACTCTGTTGGTGAAGGTCACTGAAAGAGCGCAACAGCTATATCCCGGAAACTTTCAGCGCATGTTCAAGGAGATTTTCAAGAATTAACAAGGTATGTTTATGCTAATACTACTACTACTTTTACAGCTAACACTAAGGCTATAGCTATGGTATATTAAGGAGAAATTCTTAGGAAGTGGTGAGGTGATGTTGGACTAAAATAAAATCCACTATATGTATGCAGGATGCAATACAGACGTATCAGTACTATCGCAAAAACAAAATTCAGAGTAAGTTTTAAATTTTCACGGCATGTTGATTTTATCTACTTAAAACCTACTATATGCATACAACCAGTGCTTTTAAAAGTAGCACTACTAATGCTTATGTCTTTAGCACTACTAATACTAAGCTTTCAAGGACTATTGATGGTGATGTTGGACTTTATTAAGGTATACTATGTGTATGCAGGCTATTAGAAGGATGTATGAGCAATTTCTAAGAAACGGCTTGAAGTATCAAGTTTAAACTGTCAGGGTATTGGGAAAGAGTATTTAACTAAACCATAAAGGCACAATGTGATCACTATTACTTCCACTACCGCTGCTATCACTAATACTACTCCCAATGCTTCTACTCTAACTTTTGCTGCTATGACTACTGTAATTGCTAATGGTAAGGGTACTAGTAAATCATTCTGTGTAGAAGGGGTTATCAAAAGGACTGAAACTTGCAAGGCTGCCAACATTGCTACCATCTTTGCTACTACTTCTACTACCACTACTACTGCTACTATTAGTATTTAACAAAAATGAAAATAGTTTCATTTCATTAAGGTTGTGATGATATTTAGGCATGCTAGGGCTGCAATACGGTATAAATTAGAAACTTTCAAAGATAGAGCAGGCTACTTTAAAACTAAATCAAAAGGCACTACGTGTATGCTGGTTATCAACAAGATGGCTCAGCAATATTTCATATATGACTGAGGGATATAAGATGAAACTTTCAAGGCTACTTCTGTTACTACTTTTCACTCTTACTATTGAAAAAAATTAAAAGGGCGTAGGTTCAGAGTAGTATTACCTCTATTACTATCTTTCCTACTACCACAACTACTGCTACTGCTAGAACTACTACTGCTACTACTGCAACTACTGCTACTAGTTCTACTACTGCTACTACTACTACTATTATTATCACTACTGCTAAAACTACTGCTACTACTACTACTACTACTACTACTACTACTACTATCCCGACTACTATTACTTGTACAACTGAGTCTTATGGTATTAAAGTGATGCTTTAAGAAAATTTGAGAAGGATGTTGAGCTAAATCGAAAAACACTGTGTCAGAGTTGTCTATTTTGTACGTATAACAATCTAGTTATAACCAATACGGTGTTTGGTCATAAAAAAAGTCCATAAGTTAACCTGGTATTCACGTAATGGTTAGAAAGAAAACATTATTGATTATATTATAGTAAACCGAAGACTGATAGCATCAATACAATATATTAGGGTATATAGGAGTGCTGTTATTGATGTTCAAAGTAAAGATCGCCATCTAGTAGCGTCTAAGGTTAATTTAAAGCTGAAAGTTTTGAAGGGTAACTATCTCCCGGGAAATTGTGATGCTGATAGACTCCAAGATGAAAATTTGAGAGAAACTTTCCAGGAACAGTTGAATACTAAACTTCAGAGTTTAAAATTTAACAATGTGGAAGATGGTTGGCATAATTCTAGAAAAACAGTTTGTGAAGTTGCTGATGGTGTCCTGAGGAAGAAAGTTAGGACTTTAGCTAGGAATATTAGTGAAAAATCTTTTTGTTTAATAGAGAAGAGAAGAAGCTCTTACAAGAATTATCAGAGTGATCGACCATATTTATGAAAATAAAAGGAATGCAAATGATCTGGAAGATGCAGCTAGACGGCATAATAGTAAAATATTGTACTGGTATGTTAATAAATTGAGAGGGAGTAGTCAATCCGGACTTTTATCAGTTAAAGAGAGGAGCAGGGCCACAATTAGAGCAGGCTCCTTCAAAATTAAATAAAAAGGACTATGTTCATGCTGGTTATCAAGAAGATATCTCAGCAACATCTCAAGAATGACTGAGGGCATTTAGGTGAAATTTTCGGGGCTACTTCTGTTGCTACTTTTCGCTTTTACTATTGAACTAAATTAAAAGGATGTGAGTTCAGAATAGAAAACTACTGCTAATTTGGACATTACTATTACCACAACTATTACTGCTACTACTACTACTTCTGCTGCTCCTCCTCCTACTACTGCTACAACTACTACTACTACTACTACTACTGCGACTACTACTACCACTACCACTACTACTACTGCTACTTCTACTACTACTACTACTTCTATTACTACTACTACTGCTGCTGCTACTACTACTAATACTGCTACTATTACTACTACTCCTGCTGCTACTACTACTACTACTACTACCGCTGATACTGCTACTACTAGTGCTTCTACTACTACTGCTACTACTACTACTACTACTACTACTACTACTACTACTACTACTACTACTACTACTTCTACTACTACTATTTTTTATACTTCTGCTAATACTACCACTAATTATGCTATTACTAATGCAACAACAACAACACCTACTACTATTACTGTTTTTACTGCTACTACTACTGCTACTACTACTACTACTACTACTACTACTACTACTACTACTACTACTACTACTACTACTACTACTACTACTACTACTACTACTACTACTACTACTACTACTACTACTACTACTACACTACTACTACTACTACTGCTACTATTATTGCTATTTCTACTAGTACTACTTCTACTACTACTAATTTTGCTTCTGCTACTACTACTATTTATGATACTGCTGCTAATGCTACCATTAATTCTATTATTACTAACACAACAACAACAACCACTACAACTACTACTACTACTACTACTACTACTACTACTACTACTACTACTACTGCTACAACTACTACAACTACTACTACTACTACTACTACTACTACTACTACTACTACTACTACTACTACTACTACTACTACTACTACTACTACTACTACTACTATTGCTGTTACTACTAGTACTACTTCTACTACAACTACTAATTTCGCTTCTGCTACTACTACTATTTATGATACTGCTGCTAATGCTACCATTAATTCCATTGTTACTAATACAACAACAACAACCACTACAACTACTACTACTTCTACTACTAGTGCTACTACTGCTACTACTACCACTGCTACTACTAATACTACTACTGCTACTACTACAACTGCTACAACTACTACTACTACTAATGCTACTAATACTACTACTACTACTACTACTACTACTACTACTACTACTACAACTACTACAACTACTACTACTACTAATGCTACTACTGCTACTACTACCACTACTAATACTACTACTACTGCTACAACTACTACTACTACTAATGCTACTAATACTGCTACTACTACTACTACTACTACTACTGCTATTACCACTTATATTGGTACTACTATTATTCTTCTAGATCAAAAGAATTTAAGTATATTTAGCTTCTCAAAATGGCCCAGAGGCAATATCTCAGGAAAATTATTTCGTATTAAGTATAGGATTCCAAAAAAAGAAGCGATGGATGTAAAACTGAAACAAAACAAGCTTTGTGGATCCAGATTTTTAAAAAAGGTATCTTAGCAATATCTTAAGAAAATGTCAGTGTTTTATGTTGGAACTTCAGGGTGTTGTTCTAAAGATGTTAAACTAAACAAAACAAAAAGAAAAAAATGCAAAAAATTAGGGCATCAAACTTTTAATCAAAAGTTATATCTTAGACATCTCAGTAACGGCTAAGGGTATTAAGATAAAATTTTCGGAGTATATTGTATGGGAAATCAAACTAAATCCAAATGAGCTCTGGACAATCAAGGTTTTCAAAAAGGGTGTATTTGTGATATATTAGGAAAGGCTAAGATAATTAAGTCGAAACCATAAGGATATGTGGAAGGAGATAGTTGATTCACAATTGTCTATAGTCACGGTTGTAACGTGATATTTTATACTTATGAGATATCTGGATACAATACGATGCTTTCTAAGGCCGTGTAAGGGGAAATGCATTGTTACATTTCTCTTTTAATGGGATATCTGCTAGAAGCGATGGTTTCATCTTTTCCATACTTAATAAAAATTAAAAACTAGTAGCTGAATATTTTTTTTAGAATTAAGACCCTAAGCGGTCTCGGGGGAAATGGAAGACGGGGATGGCCATAAATTTTTGTCATCATGACTCTTATGGGAAGCAACAATAAGTGTCCAAGCTGGACACTTGTGTTCCCAGATAATCAGTCCTCAGCATCGGATAGGATATCTACCAGACAAAATGGGGCTATAAAATCTCAACCAAACTTGGTTTTGAATAAAATTAAGCTTCTTGGATTTGGCTTTTGCGGCTCCGTACCCCTTTCAACTTTTTGAAGAGGGTTCTGAAAGTTATTGTTGTCGGGATATTTACCAAGATAAACTAACGCATCATGTGCCTTTTAAAGACCAGAATATAATTTGCGCTATACTCCAAACAAAACACATTTGATATATTTTTCTATATTATAACAAATTTAACAAATCAAAAAACATTAAAACTATCAGGAATGAATATAAACAAATATCAAATTATCAGTCTCCGTTCATTTGTTCTTTTCAATTATTTTGGTAACAATGGTGAATTTTTTTTAATTTTTTCTTTTGTTTATATATAATTTTCTTTTGCTATATATATATATATAGAAACAAAACACATAGCTCAAAATAAAGATCGTTTTCAATAATATGAAAATTATGTTCCAATTAGGACCCTACTCCTCTTTGCGGTTGTTTTTACTCGTTTTGAATTTAAATTGGTTGTTTATTGTAATTTACGCTTGTTTTAGGGTTTCAGTTATTTATTAATGTTTATATTAACATTATAACATTTATATTCATATTTATCAATATTTATCTAATTAATATATATAAATTATGATAAAAGTTTATAATAACGGTATTATAATCTTTATTTATTAACATATTTATCTAATTTTGATTTGTCTTTTGTTTAATTTAGCTCATCAACTTCTTTTTATCATCTTCTTTTGTAGGATTTTTCTTAAATAAATATGAAGAAGGACCTCTTGCACCAAATAATTGTAAGGAATTGTTATTTTATTGTTAACTTACAATATAAGGAAAGCGACCACTTTTTGGAATCTATGCTCTTTAATATATTTAATCAAACTCATAAAGCAAGCCAAAAAGATGGAATTGATAAATATTTGCATAATCAATATTTCCCACTTAACTCATTCCCGTGTTAAAGTAGTTAAGCTAGTTAAGGTAGTTAACTATCTTGTGTTTGAGTCTGGTTTATTACGTCGTAAGAGATGTGGTCTTATTAAGTCATTACATAAAAAAACTAGTTTTTCTAACTGAAAGTAAGGAGCGACATTAAAACTTAAAACGAACAGAAATTACTCCATATATAAAATGGGTTGTCCCCTCCGCAATCCCTCGCTCTTTACGCTAAAGTTTGACTCTTTGCCACAATTCTACTTTTTAAAACAATTAAAAGCTTTAGCGTAAAGAGCGAGGGATTGCGGAGGGGACAACCCATTTCATATACGGAGTAATTTCTGTTCGTTTTAAGTTTTAATGTCGCTCCTTACTTTCAGTTAGAAAAACTAGTTTTTTATTATGTAATTTCTGAACGTTTTTGAATTAATGCATGTTTGATTGTGGCTCTCCACACATATATTATTAAAATGAAATTTACATTTTAATTCCTTTTTTGGTTGAATGGCTATCTCTTAGTTCTGATCAGACGATTTTGAGAAATAAGGGATGGCGAAGGAGGCCTAGTTGCCATGCAATTTTTCTGTTACACAAAAAGGCAACTATAAATTTTTTTTTTTAACGAATTTTTTTTATTAGTAAAAAATATACGTAACTTAAGAATTAACTTACGTAACAAACTTTTATATTCTTAAATTTTTATTATGTATATGAGGGGCTTGTACCCTCGTTAATACCTCGCTCTTTACACTAAATCTTAAGTTTTGTGCCGATTCTTTAAGAATGACCCCTGAATCAGAAATGCCGTAGAATAAATAGTTGAAATTACTAAAAATACTATAGTATAAAGAGCGAGGTATTTATCTCCTCCTAAATACCTCGCTCTTTATGCTAAAGTATTTTTAGAACCCCTCATATACGTAATAATCTCTGTTCGTTTTAAGTTTCAATGCTACTCCTTGCTTTCAACTGAAAAAACTTTTCCATGTTTATTTTTTCATTGTTTTTTTTTATAGTAATTTTAGAAAATCCTGCGCCCTTTTCATTGAATTTCTGTTCCCCCATGACATATTTCTCCAGGGAAAGATCCTCCCACATAGCCCCCTCTCCTCAACCCCACCCCCGAAACCCAAACAAATCCCCTGAAAACGACTGTACACTTCCCAATAACCATTATTATATGTAAACACTGGTCGAAGTTTGTAACTTGCAGCCCCTCCCCCAGGGACTGTGGGGGAGTAAGTCATTCCCAAAGACATAGTTATTATGGTTTTTGACTATGCAGAACAAAATGGCTATCTCAAAATTTTGATCTGTTGACTTTGGAGAAAAAATGAGCGTGGGAGGAAGCCTAGGTGCCCTCCGATTTTTTTGTTCACTTAAAAAGGGAACTAGAACTTTTCATTTCCGTTAGAATGAGCCCTCTTGCAACATTCTAGGACCACTTGGTCGACACGATGACCCCTGGGGAAAAGAAAAAAAAAAAAAACAACAAATAAACACCCACCCGTGATTTGTCTTCTGGCAAAAAATACGAAATTCCACATTTTTGTAGATAGGAGTTTGATTTTGCTATAGGGTTCTCTGATACGCCGAATGCGATGGTGTGATTTTCGTTAAGATTGTGTGACTTTTAGGGGGTGTTTTCCCCTATTTTCTAAAATAAGACAAATTTTCTCAGGCTCGTAACTTTTGATGGCGAAGACCAAATTTGATGAAACTTATATATTTAAAATCAGCATGAAAATCCGATTCTTTTGATGTATATTTTAGCATCAAAATTCTATTATTTATAGTTTCGTCTACTATTGAGCCGGGTCGCTCCTTACTACAGTTCGCTACCACGAACTGTTTGAAAGAAAATAATTCGGTATTTTGGGGCTTCTGACATTATTACTCCTTGGCGGAAGTTAGGCTCAAAATTGGAAAAGGATTAT
The DNA here is from genome assembly GCF_032884065.1 of Artemia franciscana. Lineage (NCBI taxonomy): Eukaryota > Metazoa > Arthropoda > Branchiopoda > Anostraca > Artemiidae > Artemia > Artemia franciscana. The sequence goes on from NC_088865.1 coordinate 42,663,901, forward strand.
ATTTTTTCTCTGGGCCCCTTCCACCTCTTAGTTCGTTTATTTTCCCGTTAGTTTTCACCTGTTTTCGCTTTATAGTTGTGTTATCTCTTAGCAGTTCTTTCGTTAGTTGAGTTATAGTTGTGGTATATATGTTTTATCGCTCGTATAGTTGTGTTATTTTCAAATTATACTCCATAATAGAGAGGCTCCGAACACCCAGCATTGTATATTAAGCTCTGAATTTGACGTTTTTTTCTAACGTGACCAGATTCGTCCTGCGCCCTGCGCCCTTTTCATTGAATTTTTCTTCCCCCATGACATATTCTCCAAGGAAAGATCCTCCCACATTGCCCCCTCCCCTCAACCCTACCCCCAAAACCAAAAAAATCCACCTGAAAACGTCTGTACACTTCCCAATAAACATTATTATATGTAAACACTGGTCGAAGTTTGTAACTTGCAGCCCCTCCCCCAGGGACTGTGGGGGAGTAAGTCATCCCCAAAGACATAGTTATTATGGTTTTTGACTATGCCGAACAAAATGGCTATCTCAAAATTTTGATCCGTTGACTTTGGGAAAAAATGAGCGTGGGAGGGGGCCTAGATGCCCTCCAATTTTTGGTCACTTAAAAAGGGCACTAGAACTTTTCATTTCCGTTAGAATGAGCCCTCTTGCGACATTCTAGGACCACTTGGTCGATACGATGATCCCTGGGAAAAAAAAACAAATAAACACGCACCCGTGATTTGTCTTCTGGCAAAAAATACAAAATTCCACATTTTTGTAGATAGGACTTCTACAGATAAACTTCTATAGATAAACTTCTACAGTAGGGTTCTCTGATACTCTGAATCTGATGGTGTCATTTTCGTTAAGATCCTACGACTTTTAGGGGGTGTTTTCTCCTATTTTCCTAAATAAGGCAAATTTTCTCAGGCTCGTAACTTTTGATGGGTTAGACTAAACTTGATGAAACTTATATATTTAAAATCAGCATTAAAATGCGATTCTTTTGATGTAGCTTTTGATATCAAAATTCATTTTTTTAGAATTTTGGTTACTATTGAGCCGGATCGCTCCTTACTACAGTTCGTTACCACGAACTGTTTGATAAAAACATTCGTAAAACATTTATAACAATTCCAAAGTGGTCAGTCCTTAAAAGGGCATTGGCTTCCAGTTTTATTGTCAAGATAAAATAATTTTTTGCCACCTTTGGATTTCCGGAGATGTAGCTTTTGATGAGACTGTGCTTTCCTTTAAAGAACTTTTTGAGAAAAACATTCGCTTTATATGTTCTGTTCGTTTTTAATACCATAATTTTAGTATTGATTAATATTAGTAGTATTTTTTAAAAGTGGGTTGTTTTTCGGCGTAAGGATTTTAATGTCGGATTTTAATTCAAATTTTCTAAGAAATCTGGAAAGTTGGTAGACATTTGGTTTTTGCAAATTTTCTAAGAAATCTGGAAAGTTGGTAGACATTTGGTTTTTGCAACAACTCCAATGATACCCAGACTGCAAAATTTTGATGTGCATTCGAAAAAAGGTTATTATTTATATAAATTAATAATCTGCATAAGTTTTGGTCTACTACAGAGCTAACCCCTATCTTGTATATACCCTTTATTTATGTGCATCAAAAACCTTCATTCTGCTAAAAAAAGCTTTTTATGTTATGTTTTTTAAACTATTTAATTGTTTATATAAATGTAAGTCAGAGCCATTTACTAGAAACATCTCTGAGTTTTCATTAAAATAAAGAAGACGATACTCTTGAATAATCCAATCTTTATAATCCAAAATGTTGACTTCCCATTTGAAACCATTTCCGTCCCGTCACATACGTGTTACATGCTGTGTTTCTTTAAAAGAGCTAATTAATATGAAAAGTCAGTGAAGCCGATCGGAGATTACGGCAAAAGTCCCTTTGCTCAGGCAGCGTAAATCGAGTATTACGATGTAATATTATCGAGTATATACGTAATCGTAAATCGAGTATATACGTTGTAATAGCTGTCAAGCGATAATTGTGCTCATTTTATTATGGAATTGCCTCATTATTTTTTCCATAAGTTTTTTTTTAGTAATTATTTTCTTCTTGAAAAGGACGGAAAAAACGGAGCTTTATTACACCAAAGCGTAACAATACTACTACTTCCCGATCTATTTTCTTATTTGTTTGCGGTCAGGGGTCAGTAGACAACAGCAACACAAGAGTATTTGACAATTTTCTCCGATAGAGAGAATAGTCCTCGGAAGTTTACAAAATTTCCGGTAATTATTCAGAGGAAAATAATTAAAGAATATCTAGAAAATTCTAATAGAGTAAACAAGAAGCAGAAAATAACCACTGAAACAGGGTTCTCTGATAGTCTGAATTTGGTGGTGTGATTTTCGTAAAGAGTAATTTCGAGGGTATTGCTCCTCTACTTTGGAAACGATGCAAGTTTTATCAATATTAGGAGATGAAGCTAAACAAAAATCGAGGTTGGCCACAGCTCCAGAGGTGTGATTCAAAAGTTATTCGAGTTCCGTACTTTATATTGGAAAAGAAACGACTATATTCCTGTTTTTAGCTTCCAAATTATACACTCAAATATTTAAGGACTCTCCCAATTCTGCCGTCCAGGGAATCCAAAACGGGAGCTTATTCTAAAGGGGCGCTACGGGTGGGTTAGTTCTTACTCTCCATTGAGTTTGGCTAAGAACAAACCATTCCTGAAAGATTTGTAAGATTCTTGAGTTTCCTTGCATCCTCCCCACAAAGGTCAAACGTGTTTATGCCTTAGCTAAAGATGAAGGAGGATACAAATTCTCAGAGATGAATAAATTTTGCTGAACTCTAAAGGGTTCTTTTGAATATTGTTCTTATGGAATGAATTTGGAAACCCTATTTCCCCTTTGCCGTCCCCAGAGAGTTTGGATTTTGCCCTCAGCCCCAACAGGATTAATGGAAAAATCTGTTTGTACCAAGTATTTTTAAGATCTGATCACTTATTCTGGTATATATCATGATAAGAGTTTTTGGAACCCTACCCCGAAAGTTAAATTAGGTACAGAGCCACAAAAGCCAAATCTAAGACGCTTACTTCTATTCTAAACCAAGTGCGGTTGAGATCATTTTTAGAGTTTCGGTTACTAACAAGACAAAAATATTCCTGATCTAAAAAGTCAAAATAAAATTTGACATCCTTAGAACTTTGTCCTGAATAAGAGCTGACTGGTCATCATAGATTCGAATTATGTTGGTTTATACCTAATAATTGTTTGTACTTAGGTCCACTTTTGCAGTATTAGCAGTTTCTAATAAGTTTTTTTCTTCATTTAATTTCTCAAAGGTGTTCTCTATAGGGAGTTGGCTTGTGAGATGTTTCAAACAGGCTAAATTGGCTACTTAGGTCTACTTTTGCAGTATTAGCAGAGTTTCTAATAAGTTTTCCTCTTCATTTAAATTCTCAAAGGTGTTCTCTATAGGGAGTTGGCTTGTGAGATGTTTCAAATAGGCTAAATTGGCTACTTAGGTCTACTTTTGCAGTATTAGCAGAGTTTCTAATAAGTCTTCTTATTCATTTAAATTCTCAAAGGTGTTTTCTATAGGGTTCTGGCTTGTGAGATGTTTCAAACTGGCTAAATTGGCTGCTTAGGTCTACTTTTGCAGGACCAGCAGAGTTTCTAATAAGTTTTCTTATTCATTTAAATTCTCAAAGGCGTTTTCTATAGGGTGTTGGCTTGTGAGATGTTTCAAACAGGCTAAATTGGCTACTTAGGTCTACTTTTGCAGTACTAGCAGGGTTTCTAATAAGTTTCCTTCTTAATTTAAATTCTTAAAGGTGTTTTCTATAAGGTGTGGCTTGTGAGGTGTTGCAAACAGGCCAAATGGGTTATTTATTAGTTAATTATTAGTTAACATGCTAGGTTGTGGAAGAGGACAATAGAGAATTTTTTTGTGTTCTCTTTATTTTATGGTATAAGTTAAAAGGAAAGTTGTACTTTATTACAATATTAATTAGCTGCAATAGTTAATTAATTATTAGTTTGCATGCTAGGTTTTAGCAGAGGACAACAGAGCTTGTATGTGTTATTTTTGTCCTTTACTTTATAGTCTAAATTAAAGTAAAGTTGCAATTTACTCCAACTATTTATTAGTTGCATTAGTTAGTTAATTATTAGATAATCATGCTAGGTTTTGGTAGAGGACAACAGATAGGGGAATGCCCTACCATAGGAGGCTTAGACCAAGTAGGACCTTGTCCCAGTGGGGTCCATAATAGAAACTGGGAAACCCTCCCCTGGGGGTCATAATTACAGATGGAGGAGGAAGAAGGCCCCTCAAATGTACACTCAACATGGCCCACTGCCGTTTTCACACGTCAGATGAGTTACAAACCTTCTCCCAGTAATGGGTTAAATTGCATGGTGAAGCAGAACATCCTCTATAGGAGGACAACTGCGGCAGGGCGTAAGATCCAGATTTATGAACAACGGCCTCTGTAAAGGGCTCCCTCGATCCTTTCAGGGTACCTGCAAGACTGGGAAACTTGCGGTCAATTTTTCCCACTTGAGGAGTGGCGCCCCTCGAGGAAGTTATAGCCTAGTAAACAACACAGCACTCGTACGGGATTCTGATTATTGGATATTTTTCTGGGCTTTGTTTGTTTTGATGGGCGTTTTCGGGCTGAAAAACCTCTTCCTAGCTAATTTATCTACTATGGGCTGCCTCCCCGTAGTAGCATAATATTTGTAGGCATGAATATATAATGAGTCGGAGGTAATAGGCTTGGGACTGTCTGTGCAGGATTTCGACTCTTGTTGATAGAAGAGCATCGCCAAGTGCTGAAAACCATGTTGTGACCAAGATGGGCCCAGGATTGCACAAAGCCTCCAAATTACTGGAGGTCCCAGAGACTTCTTGCTGTCCGGTTCTAAGCCGGCTTAAGCGCTTCGGTGTAGACTTGAGAAGATATGTCGGTCCCCATCCTGCACTGGTATCCTGGATCACTGCTTTTCTTGAGGCCAAAATAATTTCAAAGATTTAAAGAACATGAAAATTGGAACTTGGAATGTTACGACGTTAAAAAATGAATATCGCATCGACATTTTGACTGACGAATTCAGACGGTTTGAACTGGATTTATTAGGAGTTTCAGAAACTCATATCCCAGGGATAGGAAGCATGAAATTAGGTGACATAGAATTTGTTTACTCAGGCAGGAAGGATGGGGTACATAGACAGGGAGTAGGGCTCATGATGAATAAGGAAGCTGCTAAGTCTTGTTTAGGCTGGGAAGGTATTAATAATAGAATACTAATTGCTCATTTTATGACTAAAAAGTTTAGGGTATCAGTTATAGTAGTATATGCCCCCATTGAACCAACTGATGGAGATACTAGTGACTCAGATGAATTTTACTTACAGTTACAGGAGCAAATAGACAGGGTACCAGGTAGAAATATGGTGTTTTTGCTAGGAGATTTTAATGCCCAGGTTGGTAGAAATAGGGATAGATGGTATCCTAGCCTAGGTAAATTTGGTGTAGGAAAAGAAAACAGTAATGGCTATAGGCTTTTGCAATTTTGTAGGTATAACAACCTAGTTATAACCAATACGGTATTTGGTCACAAAATGACCCATAAGTTGACATGGTATTCACGTGATGGTAAGACAGCAAACCTTATTGATTATGTTATTGTAAACAGAAGACTAGCAGGATCAATACAAGATACCAGGGTGTATAGGAGTGCCGTTATTGATGTTAAAAGTAAAGATCACCATCTAGTAGTGTCTAAGGTTAATTTAAAGCAGAAATTTCGGAAGGGTAACTCCCTCCCGGAAAGTTATGATGTTGGTAGACTTCAGGATGAAAATTTGAGAAAAAAATTCCAGGAACAGTTGAGTACTAAACTTGAGAGTTTAAAATTTGACAATGTGGAAGATGGATGGAATAATTTCAGAAAAACAATTTGTGAAGTTGCTGATGGTGTCCTAGGGAAGAGTGCTAAGACTGCAACTAGGAATATTAGTGAAAAAGCTTTAGGTTTAATAGAGAGTAGAAGGGGTTTGTATAAGAATTATCTGAGTGATAGGTCGTATGAAAACAAAAGGAATGTAAAGAAAATGGAGAAAGCATTAAAATACGAACTATGGAGATGTGAAGTGGAGGCGATGGATAAAATTGCTGAGGATCTGGAAGATGCGGCTAGACGGCATAATAGTAAAATATTATACTGGCATGTTAATAAATTGAAAGGGAGTAGCCAATCCGGACTAGTCCCAGTTAAAGATAGAAATGGGGCCACAATTAGTGATAAGGAAAAAGTTAAAGAAAGATGGGTGGAACATTTTGAGAATGTGCTAAACCGAGATACAGTTGCAGGAAAAGATATAGATGAAAAAGAATAAGTTTGTGATACCTTGGATGTGAAGGAAGATTTGTTTAGTGAGGAAGAATTAGCAACAGTACTAAAAGGAAAAATAATAGGAAAGGTGCTGATAGTATGATTAATGAGTTTCTTAAATATGGTGGCTCTGAGGTTAGGAATAAGCTACTGAAGATTATGAACATGATTTTTGAAAAAGGGGAACAACCCAATGATTTTAGGAAAACCTTAATTAAACCACTGTATAAGAAAGGTGACAAGAGTGAGTGTCGTAATTATCGAGGCATTAGTCTGGTCTCCGTAGGTAGCAAATTACTGAGTAATATGATACTTTTTAGACTGAGACATGCTGTAGACAAAGTCTTAAGGGAAGAACAATGCGGTTTTAGAAAAGGTAGAGGATGTGTCGACCATGTTTTCACTCTTAGGTTAATAATTGAGAAGTCCCTTCGTTATCAAACACCTTTGGTCCTCAGTTTTATCGATTATGAGCAAGCTTTCGATTCTGTTGATAGAACAGCGTTAACAAAGGTCTTGTCGTTATATGGTATACCTGAAAAACACATTAAAGTGATTTGCGCTATGTACGAGAATAATAATGCTGCCGTTAAGGTAGGAAATGAGGTTAGCAACTGGTTTTGTATTAAATCAGGAGATAAGTAGGGTTGTGTTCTATCCCCCTTTATATGGATCATTTTGATGGACCTCGTCTTAAGGAGCACAGGAAAGGCAATTGGAGACCATGGAATCAAATGGGGAGGAAGAACGCTCCTGGACTTAGATTATGCTGATGATTTAAGCATATTAGATGAAAGTGTGAGCAAAATGAATGAGCTTTTAGAGGTTTTACGAGTTCAGGGTGCTAAAATAGGCTTGAAAATTAATGTTAAGAAGACTAAGTCACTAAGGCTAGGAATAAGTGAAGATGAACAGGTGACATTAGTTAACGAAAAGATTGATCAGGTTGGGAGCTTCAGTTAAGGTAGTATTATTAGTAAAGATGGTGGGAGCAGTGAAGATGTTAAAAGTAGAATAGCTGAGGCCCAGGGTGTTTTTTCACAGTTAAAAAAAGTTTGGAAGAATAGAAAGATAAGTCTACAAACCAAGATTAGAATATTGGAAGCTACAGTGATGACAGTGGTCAAATTTGGCTCTGAAGCATGGGCACTCCGAAAAGCAGATGAAAATTTGCTATATATTTTCCAGAGAAATTGCCTACGGATTGTTCTGGGTACCCGGCTGACTGACCGTATTTCAAACAGTAGGTTGTACGAAAAGTGTGGTTCAATCCCGCTTTCTGGGGCTATAGTGAAAGAAATGTTGAGATGGCTAGGCCACGTTCTACGGATGAAGGATGACAGATTACCGAAGATTGTCCTTTTTGGCCAACCGTCTGGGGCTACACGGAAAGCAGGTCGTCCTTGTCTGGGTTGGGAGGATGTCATAAATAAAGATTTAAAGGAAATGGGAACTTCCTGGGAGGGTGTAAAGAGAGAGGCTTTAAATAGATTAGGTTGGAGGAGGAGCGTGCGTAGCTGTGTTGGCCTCAGGCATCTTGGTGCTGCAGTGAGTTATTAGTAGTAGTAGTAGTATATTATCAATGTTTTATTACTGAGCAGTCGGGAAATTCAGAAAAGTATAAAATAAATATTTGGTTACATGGATATACCGACGATAATTTTGTGTTTGTAAAATTTTTATTAGTGTTTGTCAGTTCACACCGTAATAACAGTCCACGGTAGAAGTAATGAACACTTTCAAAAAGTCGTATAATCTCCACTAAGGATTTTGACACATTTAAAACCACACAAGCTAAACCACTCTTCATGACCCCGCCTTTGTGCATGCGCTATGAAAAATGTTACCGATGGAAAACCAAGTAGCAACTGAAACTATGACTCTGAAGGCCTGGAATCTTCCCAAATTGTGCGATATAAAATGGTTGCCGTGTTTGGAGAAACATTTAGCTAATGGTATACTTTTTTACTGTAAAACAAGCCTAAAGCCTCCCATCAAGTACTTGTTGTAGTGACTGACCTTACCTCCGTTTTACTTTCTTTTTTAATTCCATTGCAGGTTCTTGTTGGGCTTGCATTTCTTCCTTTTTCTTTAAGTAATGATTGCCTTAATGAGAGCTGAGGATACAGTGCCACTTGCGCGGAATTTTGTCGCTTTTCTCCAATACAAATACAAGGTCTATCGCATAAACTGTCCTTAAAGGCTCTTCTAAACCGCCTTGACATTACGTTATATAAGATAGGATTTATGACACAATTGAAGTAGAACAGAATACCTAGAAGAGATGGAAATTTTATTAATGAGAAAATCGATATTTTAAGTGGCTAAAGGTAAAGTTTAAGAGAACAACAGCAGTAACAACCATTCATCAACCAATTTAATATTTCTTCGCTATTAATTTTTCACACTCGGGGTTCTTTGAGATAGAGCTGACCTGTCTTTTTTCTCTTTATAGGAAAAGAAAGAAAAGCCTTCCTTGGTAGTGGCAAAGTTTCTATCATCGTTTTTCCCCATTCCATGCTTCAGACTGGCTTTGGCAGGTCAAACTCACACATCAAAAGCAACAAGCGGTACTATATCCCAGAACAAACACTAAGGAGGGACATTCTCTCTCTCACTTGTGATTATTTTCCAGAAATCTTTTCTTGTGTTAGGATAGGCACTTTCTACGTCCAGGGCGGTTGACCCACGTGTATGATTTTGGCAGCTATTATTTGCCAAAGTCAAGCATATCATGACCTAGTATTCCACATAATGCCCTGACTCGTGGTCTGACACTGGGTAGGAAAACTGGTAGCAAAAATGTGACTGAACTTAGCAATACTAAGCCCGTATTCTTGTCTACCATTCTTTTGGGCAACACCTAGTATGATGGTTGCTTACCCCTGTGAGTAAGGAGCGACTCGGCTCAATAGTGACCAAAAACTCTAAAAACAGAAATTAGATGAAAATAGACAAATTAACAGAATCAAATTTTTATACTGATTCTAAATGTATAAAGTTGATCGGGTCCAGTGATACACATCAAAAGGTAAGAGCTTAAGAACTGTTGTGTTATTTTCGAAAAAAGGGAGCAACATAACTGAAAAGTCAAGCAATCTTAATGAAAATGACGCCATCAGATTCGACAAGTCAGAGAACCCTACTATATATAGTGATTTACTATATATAGTGAACCCTACTACTACTATGTAGTGATTTCAAGCTCCTATGTATAAAAATGTGGAACTTTATGTTTTTTGCAAGAAAAAAAAAATTATGCGTTGTATTTTAATTTTTTCGTGATGGCATTGAACCAATAGTCCAAGAAGATCGAGAAGAGGCCAATTTGATTGAAAATCTCGATTTCTACTGCCCTTTTCAAGTAACCAAAAAGATTGAAGGCAAACTGGCCCCCTTCGCACACCCCTTTTATCCCAGCGTCATTAGATAAAAATTTTGAGATTACAGTTTTATTTCGCATAGTTGAAACCTCCAGCAACTACGGCTTGTGGAGTGACAATACACAATTTGCCCATTGTTTTCCTGCAGTACTTGCTATTGGAAAATGTACGAAAAATTTTTGTGCATACTTTGCGCGAAGGGGGAGGGTTGGGACAGATATTTCTTGGCGTGATTTGAAATATGATGAGAAAAGAAATTAAAAAAGAAAAGTTCTCTTCAACTGAAAGTTAGCAGCAGCATTAAACTTAAAACGAAAAGAAAGTATTCTGTATGTGAAGGAGTTTCTCCCCTCCTCAACCCCCAAACTTTGCGCCAATATTTGACTTTTTGCCACAGTTATTTAAGAAATACTGCTCAATTACAAGCGTTGTCGAATTATGAGATATGATTTTAAAGAAATTTAAATAATTAGCGTAAAGACCAGGTAATTGAGTCCTGATTAAACTTCGCAAAAGTAAAGATGCTGGGAGAGTTTAAAAAGAATCCTTTTAGTTTTAATGGTCGTATTTTATTGTAAGTCCCTTTTCTTTTATATATTTATGCTTTGCTGAGGACATACCGCCAAATTTTCATTCAAATATAGAATTCCAGTATCTTGTGAAAAGATTAACCTATTTTCTTCTTGTTCTTGATGTATACGATGGAAAGGGAGTGTGGTCTTCGTCATTATTTATGAACACTAGTTTCTTAAAAAAAAAAAGATGAGAAGCGTTTTCATTAAGAATAAATGTATAAAAGTTTTAGTTATGTATTACAAAATTTAATTCATTTTATGGGAGTTGTTTAGTTAGTGTTGGTTCGTCGATGACGTTGAAGAAATTTCAATCTGGTTTTGATTGTTGGGCGATGGGAAGATCACCATAGTCCAGGGATCTGTTGATGACTTGATTTTTTTTTTCTTCATCTATTTTGTGGGCTTAGTTTTACTATAGATATTTTAAGTTTTATTTCTAATTAGTTATTGCAAGTTGTTTCCCAATTAAGGGGCCAATAAATCCTTTGAGATATTTTCCTTGCCATTGTTTATTTAATGAAATAAGGAGAACTTGAACTTCAATGGGCGAGGATATCGGCAGCTGGTGTTTATGCTGTTGGAAAATTTTGGGGTCCTAGTAAAAAGGAGTTCTGGAAATGGTTACACACTAACTTGTTAAAGTGTAAGAAACCCCGAAGCCCAGCCAGTCGGATGGGTGGAAAGACTAGACCAAATTTTAATCTAGAAAAAGGAGATACCATGGGTGAAAAGAGGACTTGATGAGACCAGGAAGCAATTCCTAATGAAAGTGTTCGTAAAAAAATTAAAAGTTCTAGTTGCCTTTTTAAGTAATCAAAAAATCGGAGGGCAACTAGGCTCCCTCCCTCTCCCCTTTTTTCTTAAAATCTTCCGATTAAAACTATGAGAAAGCCATTTAGCCAAAAAAAATTAATATGCAAATTTCGTTTTAATTATTTATGTGTGGAGAGCCAAGATCAAAACATGCATTAATTAAAAAACGTCCAGAAATTAAATAAAAAAACAAGTTTTTTAAATGAAAGTAAGAAGCGACATTAAAACTTAAAACGAACAGAAATTAATCCGTATATGAAAGGGGCTTTTCCTCCTCAACGGCCCTCTCTTTACGCTACGTTTTTTACCGTTTTAAGAAGTAGAGTTAAGAGAAAGAGTCAAACTTTAGCGTAAAGAGCGGGTCGTTGAGGAGGAAAAGCCCCTTTCATATACGGATTAATTTCTGTTCGTTTTAAGTTTTAATGTCGCTTCTTACTTTCATTTAAAAAAACTTGTTTTTTTAATTTAATCACTAAGAAAGACGAACAAAAATCTGTCAGTACGTCCCCTGTCTATTTGCTGGGGATACAACCCTTGCTCTCAGCTTCAAACTTTAAAGAATGAAAATTGACATTTATTAGACTATTAGACTCCACATTCATTTGTTCTTTTCAGTAATATTGGCTATGACGAGGATTTTTTTAATTTTTCTTTTCTTATGAAAAATAAAACAAGTTACTCGAAATAAAGATTGTTTTGAAGATCGGATGAAGTTTCATGAATGAGAGGTGAAGATGTCAAGAGAGATTTAAAGGATTTGGGAACTTTAAGAGAGGGAGTGAAAAGTGTGTTTAGATTCGGGTGGATGAGAAGCCTACTCAACTTCTCATGGGCAGACACTAGTCCTGCAAAAAGGGGTTAGTTGGAACAGGTGTAGTTCATTGATAAAATAAAACTCATAAAAAAAAGTAATAAAACACTTAAAGAAATCGAAATCTCACCTGCAATATAAAACAAAATTTGATTCACTAAAATCAGTGATTTCGTCCATTTCCCACGGAAGCTAACATAGAAGAAAAATACTCGTTGAGCATTGAATGGGGCATAACAAATTATGAAAGCAATTACCACAGCAACTGAAAAGAGATGAAAAATTCAAATTAATAACATGTGTCATGCACAGAAGGGTATGAGGCAAAAAGGAAAGTTCAGACGCAATAGTACTTTCTAGAATTTCTCCAGCGTTAATTGGCACGGAAAATATAGCTCATTAAGAAGCACTGGATACAGAAAATATTTCATTACCCAATGAACTATGGAAATATCAGTTTGGGTGTCTTGGACAATTGATTGGAAATCCGAAGATTCGTGATAGCCTACTATGAAAAATTGTTAATCTTGGAAAATTTATTTTATAATAAACTCTACTTTTTCCTTTCATTTTAAACATTTAAAGTCTATCAAGATTAAATTAACTCTCAGAAATAATTTTCGTAAGATAGTTCACTTAGTTCAACAGAGAAGAGACTGAAATCAAAATTTATTAGCACCAAGTTCTTTCGCGTTCCCTACCATAGCATATTACATACTGATTAGACATTTTTTGTCGTATCTCAACCTCAAACGCAACAGCCATTTCTGCAAAGATCCCTTCCAGCCGTCACTTCCTGTTTCCCCTTTATGAAGCTGTCATCCTCTCTTATATTTCTTAGCTTATTGTTAGAAAACTCACTTATTCTGACCAAATAAAGAAAGTCTTACATTTAATTCAGCGTAAAAAAATTTCCTGGGATAACAAATATGGACAATACACTCAAAACTAATCAATAAATCAAACAGTACGTGGTAGTGAACTGTAGGAAAGGAATAACTAGAGCCTAAGAAAATTTGCCTGAATTAAAAAAAGAAAAGACACACTCAAAAAGACAAACAAGCTTAATGAAAATCACACCATCAGATTCAGCATACCAGAGAAGCATGTGACACAAGTGTTGATCTCCTGTCTACAAACATTTTAAATTGTATGTTTTGTTCCCAGAAGAAAACTCATGAATTTGGTTTTTTTTTTATTATTTTTTTTTATCCCTGAGGTCGTTAGCGTCTTTAACTAATTTAACGTCTCATATAACGTCTAATATAATGTCTTTAACTAGCGCCTTAAAGCGTCTTTAACTAATGGTCCTAGAAGATCAAGCGACGGCTTATCTGAATCGAAATTAAAAGATTTCTGTGCGGCTAAAAAACATTGTGCCACCTGAAGCTGGCTCTTTCTGACATTTTGTTGCCCCAAACTACAATTTTGCCTCAGAGAGGACCAAGCTGCTGTTGATTGAACACTATGAGATAGCCAATCGACTTAGAAGCATCAAAATATTATATATTGAACTTCCCAGTTGCGGAAAAGTAGTGCCGTGCGGTGGGGCATTCGTTTCTGAAAAGTCAAGTAGTCCATACAAGATAAATGGTCAATAGAGATATATATTTGTTTAGTTTAATATATATATTTCAGTTTAGTTAAATATATCCTCTATTTAACTAAACTGATTTACGAAGAAGGTACAATAGGTCATTGTGTTGGTGGGGAATGGGGTTTCCAGATGCTTCATCATATGCATTTTTACACCCTTATTTCTTGACTTTAATTGAGCATTTTAGGGAAGACAAGGAGAGTAAATTTTGGGAAAGACGGGAAGGGGGGTTATGATATATAATACCTTCTAACTCCAAGGAATGTCTTTGGTGAACACCTGTATTATGAGTGCTGGGGATGATATCACCGCTACCATTGCAAGAATACCTTCCTATGTACCATAAAATTCACATACCTACTTATATTCACATACCTACCGGTAGAAAAGTAGGGCCTGGATTATGGCCACCCCCATACCATAGCACATTTAAGCTGCTCACTGTTTCCCGACAAAATAGATTATCGATGCTTTTTTTATCCGTAGCGTAGCGTGTCGTAGCCATGGACAGAAATATCATAAAGCTGAAGAAGCTGCTAATCGGGGAGACTCTCGGTCAATATACCACATCACCAATGCAATAGTTGGAAAACATCCGAAGACAGAAGGACCCGACCAAGAGTGAGTCTCGAGGACTTCTTACTGACCCTAATAAGGTGAACAAAACCTGGGTGACACACTTAAAAAAGTTATTAAATAGACCAGCAACGGCTGATCCTTCAGATATACCAGATACACCATTTCTAAATCTAGCCATCGATATCGATGCACCCTATAGCGGGGAAAAAGTACAGGTAGCTAAGAAGCTGAAGTTTGGAAAGTCCCCTGGGGAAGACAAGATTGCGGCTGAAATGGTAAAATTCTCAGAGGCTGTATGCATAGCTCTGTGGACCCAGCTTTTCTCTACAATCTGGAGAGCAGAAAAAATTTATAAGGAACGGACTAAAAGTACTCTCGTCAAAAATTTCAAAAAGGCGACGCTACAAAGTGCGAAAACTGGAGAGGTATCAGCCTAGTATCAATACCTAGCAGACTATCGAACCAGCACTTAACGACCTTCTCTGGGAGGAGCAGCATGGATTCCAGCCGAACCAATCGTGTGTCGATCTTGTATTTACGCTTAGATTTCTGTTAGAAGAAGCGAATGAATGGCGTAACTGGTTGTACTCAGTCTTTATAGACTTCAAAAACGCTTTCGACTCGGTAGATCGACAAACGCTTCAGAAGCTTTCATAAGACTACGGCATTCCTGATAAGCTCTTCCAAATCATTGAAGCCTTCTGCAAAGACTCAGAATGTTGCGTGAAGACAAGTGACGGAAGTACCTGTTACTTTCGAATCATGACAGGGGTTAAACAAGGATGTGCGCAATCACCACTGCCATTTACTCTCTCCATACTCATCTGAGGCAGCTCGACAAAAATGTACACTTAACACTTTGTAATGGCTCTGAAACTTGGCACATATATATGCAACTTGAAAAGGAACTCCTCGCGTTTGAAAACATGTGTTTATGGCACATTCTAAACAGCCGATGAACCCCAAAAGTAACAAACACTACGGTACTACAGAAGACATATCAGACACTTATAACCAAAATGATCAAATAAAGGAAGTGGATATACCTTGTTCAAGTGAGCAACATGCCTAAATGTTGACTACCGAAGGTCATGTCAGTGGCTTCAGCAGCTGACACATGGTATGAGGAAAAGAGAACGCACCAAAACATCCTACAACACAGCTAAAGGGCTGACCTAACAAATCTCAATGACTCAATCCAATCTCACTCTTCTTGGATGCTTTAAGTGCCTCTGGAGGCACAGGAAGATCTAAGGTATAAGGTAATTTAGATTTAAGTTCCATTTTCATTGTTTTGATACTTTTATGAATCAAACTGATTCAAATCCTGCTTCATTTTAACTGTTCTTTGTAATTATATTGATCAAACTCATTCAAATCTCATTTCTTTTCACTTCTCTTGTGAACTTTACCGATGAATCCCATTCAGTTTTGATTTCATTTTCACTTTTCTTGGTACTTTTCCCTGTCAATCTGATTCAAACAGCATTTCATTTTCACTATTCTTCATACTTTTACTGATCAAAACGATTCAAATGAAGTGGGACCATACACGTTCTAACATTAGTAATAAAATTAGATATATTTTAAGCAAATCTGACAGAAATATTTATGGTCGACTAGTTACTTGAAATATACTTTCTTAAATATAGGACGCTGTTTTGATACACAAAGGCAAATCTTTCTCAAAATGCTCTACCAATAGTAATAAATCGATCATATTTAAAGCAAATGCGTCTGAAATATTCAGGTTATACATGTTACTTGAAATGTACCTGTAAGTATGGAAGGTTATCCGAGGAACAATGGTTTATTTTTCTCAAAATATTCTAACAATAATAATATATTCGGATGTATTTTAAGCAAATGCGCCTGAAAAATTTATAGTCCACCTTAGAGAGGACGGTAACTTTGTTTGATTGCTTGCAACTGCTACTACATCTACATGTGACTACTTTAAGAAAATAATGAGGGGGAACACAATTTGCATGGTGATTATCGAAAGGGTGCACCAGCAACATCTCATTAGTGGCAAAGAGCAGTAAGTTAAACTTTTCAGGGCATATTTAACTGTGCTTAGAGGAGAAGGGGCTCTTCCTGTTCATTTTAGACCCCTTAATGCCTGTGAAAATCATAAAATAGTCCCTTTGTTGAAATTAGTTGATTTGTGTAATAAATATGCCACTGGGAATGTAATGTCCCAAACAACCTTTGAAACAAGGTTGTAAATTATACAACATGCCAAATGTATACATAAAGGATTTATCATTGAGAAAGAGGGATAATGTTTTGTTGAAGGGGATATGTAAAAAAGTTAAAAGGCGCTAATTGAAACAAATTAGAATCAGATATTTCAAATCTTACGCCTGAAGTGTGGAAAACTGGAGAAATGCTCGTTATGTTAAGTAATAGTGAAACTTTAGTTATAAAAAAATGAACAGAAATCAACTATAAGAACTTTCCAAAAATAAGTTTTTCAAAGAAATGTAAGGAGCTAAAATAAACTTAAAACCAATAAGGAAAAAATTCTATAATAATTCAATCTAGAAACGACCAGGAATTACTATTAAAGAATAAATGAAACCCAAAACCACAAAAAAAAAGTAAACAATCATAGCAAATATGCAGATAATAGGTATTTATACAAATGATTAAATAAATCTTTAAATAAAAGGAAATTAAATTAATTATTCAAATCAAATATAAAACGAAAACAAATTGCTTCAAACAGGAGTTTGGCTAGTGCCTTCTTCCCCATTTCCTAACCGTAAAAGTTTAAAGTATACTGCATCATTTGCGCTTTGTTGAAAAATAATTGTATAAAAAATACTGTGTTTTATAATTACAATGTTGACAAATAAGAATTATAGAGAAACGATATCTTTAATTGTTGAATTTCATCATTTATTTTCATTATATATCAACTATTCAGTTTACTTTTATTAGTTCTTTCCAAGGACTGTTAGAAACACGTATACTTTTCAAATAATACAAGTGTTTTGGGGAGGGAGAAGAAGACAGACGCCGAATTCCCGTTTGTAGCAATTTCTGTTTGTATCAAGTTTAACTTGAATGCTGAATTTAATTATAACTCTTTTTGAGATTTATTTATTCATTAATATTCCTACCTATTATCTTTATGTTTGCTATGATTGTTGATTTAATTTTTATTCTGTTTGGGATTTTTTATTCTTTAATAGTAATTTTGGTCATTTTGAGGTTGAATTATTATGGAAGTTTATTTCTACTGGTTATAATCTTAATATGGCTCCTTTCATTACTTTTGAAAAAACTTCTTTTTGATTTTTTTTAATGTGACATTATAAAATAAAAGAAACAGAAATTATTCGTAAATGAGAAGACTGCACTACCCTGAATCCCTCGATCTTTACGCAGAAGTCTTCTAGCACTTTAAAGATTCTTCACATTCCGGTTAAAAAGCCATTGTGCTTTAGCAAGGCTTCTTCAAAATGGAGATAAAGCCAAACTTTGCAAACACTTATGGTTATTATGATTTACCAATGTAATTTCCTTCGAGGCAGAATTCGCTCTTTTTGGAAGTTTAGACTATTAAATTTTTTCAAATGTAAGTAAAGAGGAGTATTTTAAATTAAAACAAGCAGAAATTGTTTCGTATGTAAGAGAGTCTTTCTCCTACTTCACCCTCCGTTCTGTACGCTGAAGTTGTAATTTTTCTCCCGCATTCTCGATCGCAAGGGCAATTGGGATAGGACCAAAAGTTTTTTTTTACGTTTTCTTTTTTTCCATTTTTTGCATTTTCCTTTTAAAGAAAATTCTTTTCAATTGCTTTGAAGGGCAATTGACTCTTGCTTTGCGCATTAACTGCATTTGTTGCACTTATAAATGTATTCAGTAAAGTACCATAAAACTTTTGGAAAGATTGGGGGGGCTAAGAGGGAACAGCCTTTCTCATATAAGGAATATTTTATGTTTTTTCAAGTTTTAAAATTGTTCTTTACCCCCATTAGCCCAGAACATGCTTATTTTATTTAATTAGATGTCTAAGAGTTGTGATAAAAAAAATTAAGTAATTCACAATAAAAAAAAAAAGAAAACTCGAGCAGATTAAAAATATTTGTAAATTTTCTGACAGAGACTTAGAAATAGACACTCACAATTTTTTTGATTTTTTTTTTTTTAAGAGCATAGACTTACCTAACAAAGTAGTCCATTTTCAGCTTGTTTATTTATCCCAGCTTAGTTTAAAATTAAAACATACCATCTAAAATTAGTTCTCCGGAAAAGCCCCGAGATTGCTGCTTGACAGCTGAGAGTCTCCTTTCGGCACAATTAGAAATCCTAACTAATAGCAGTCTGAAGTTTCTGTGACAGTATATAGAGAAAGGAATCAAGCTGTTTCTCCATTTTAGGAATTTCTTCCCTAAAGTGTGGATTTCTTATGGTATTTCAAAAGTGAGGATTTCTCACTTTCAGGATTTCAGGGCGTTAAGAATGTCTAGGAATTTCTAGTCTTCTCTGAATTTTCTTAAGGTATTGGGCAATGGAAATAAAGAAGAATCATATCGTTTAGGATATTTGCACAGTAGAATCTCAACCCAGAAAAGCATTATTTTTAAACGCTTGCCCAGGCTACGTATATACTTTAACCTGTCGATGAGTACATCTCGTTGGCCCTGGAGATTAGAAGAGAGGGATCCATACTTAACCTCACTCCGATTATAACATCTGGATATACAAATATCCAGGAAGGACTGACCCTTGATCGATTCAGTCACTGCAGTGTGGTTCTCTCTGGCCCTCTCTAGAAAAGTCTGGCAATGCCTCACGGGAGAGAAAAAACG
Organism: Artemia franciscana; assembly: GCF_032884065.1. Classification (NCBI taxonomy): domain Eukaryota; kingdom Metazoa; phylum Arthropoda; class Branchiopoda; order Anostraca; family Artemiidae; genus Artemia; species Artemia franciscana. The sequence goes on from NC_088865.1 coordinate 42,682,860, forward strand.
AACTGGAACAGAAGGAGGCAGTCCTGCCGACGTTGAAAATATTGAGAAGTCTGGTGAAGAAAACTATTGGTATTTTTCTTTTTTTGGTAATGCAACTGGATTCTTAGACAATTGATAAATTATTTACATTGGTGTGATAAGGAGTGTAACATTAAAATAAAAATTAACAAATTATGACCAAAATATTAGTCATGCATCACGGTAAGATGAACTGAAATCTATTTTACCTCCTCAACCTACTACACCTTACAAGCATGTCCCCTCCGTTTTGGAGTAAGCCCCCTTCGTTTTTAACTGGTTCAATGTACTTGATTGGATTTATCTGAACTGTGAGATATCTAGTTTCATGTTTCTGATTTCAGTTATTGGTTGAATTTAATAGTAAAATTATTTTGTGTTTTCCCAAAGAATAGAAAAAACTTTAACCTTTGTTCTGAATTTATCATAAAAGAGAAAAAGTTACCTTCCATTTCTAATTTTTTCCCGTTGAAAAGAACAAAGTAAACTGTTCTTTTGTTTGGTCGCGTATCTTCTACTGCCATATATTCATTTACAGTTATAGATGGCAATATTTTTTCACCACTCCAAGCTCTGCAATCTATAATAGATACCAAGAGACCCTGCTAGTTGATGTATAATAATGAACTATAATTAACAATTTTTGTTCAGTTATGTAGTTTTGCACGTGCCATTATTTCAATAAGAATAATTCTTTGAATTAATTTCTTATGTTTCTATTATTTTGTTAGGCCACTGTCGTGGTACTATATGGTTTCTCAACGACAGTAGTTAGTTTATTGGATGTTTTTTTATCAATATTATTTGTGCACTGGAAGAATAAACCCCTTGTATCCCTGGCCATGGAGCCTTTCGAGGGGAATAAGTGTAGGCTATTGTAATTCCATCTTGAATTGTATTTTGTATTGTATTGTATTGAATAATACGAAAAATTGATTGAAGAAAAAACGGGTTTAATTTCTATAAAGCAGTGAACAAAAATAAAATATATAAACTACACTGTGACTAAGAAAAAATGAATAAATAAAATAAAAAATGCTCCGAATATTTCGGCCCCATGTCTGGGAGCCTCTCTCAGTGGAAAAAAAGAAGAAAATTACAAACCGACAATTTAAGACTTTTTTTTAAGACATCATAAATAAAATGCCACGACAAATAAAACACCACAAATATATGAACAATAAAATAAATAAGAAACAACTCACATTATAAAACAAAACGCTTGCACTGACGGTAATAACTTTAGAACAAAACTAAAGCAATTGTATATAATGAAACTTTCCTCTGCCACATTCGGTGTATAAATGTGCAGTGTATCCATTTATACACAGAATGTGGCAGAGGAAAGTTTCATTATATACAATTGCTTTAGTTTTGTTCTAAAGTTATTACCGTCAGTGCAGGAGTTTTGTTTTATAATATTCCCATTTATACACCGAATGTGGCAGAGGAAAGTTTCATCATATACCAATTGCTTTAGTTTTGTTCTAAAGTTATTACCGTCAGTGCAAGCGTTTTGTTTTATAATGTGAGTTGTTTCTTATTTATTTTATTGTTCATATATTTTTGTGGTGTTTTAATTGTCGTGGCATTTTATTTATGATGTCATAAAAAAAGTCTTAAATTGTCGGTTTGTAATTTTCTTCTTTTTTTCCGCTGAGAAAGGCTCCCGGACGTGTGGCCGAAATATTCGGAGTAATTTTTTTTTTTTTTTTTTTTTTTTTTTTATAGTTAAAGTGTAGTTTATATATTTTATTTTTGTTCACAGTTTTATAGAAATTAAACAGGTTTTTCTTCAATCAATTTTTCGTAAATGGAAAAGTAGTGTGGTCTAAGAAATTAATTATGTATTGAATACTAATAATAAACTTCTTCTTCTTCTAATAATAAATAATAAATCATATTTAAAAAAGTTAAGATGAAATATTTCAAGAAGGTGTGCATGCATTATAGTGTTTTTGTAGCATTGACTGCTGACAAATATAAATATTTGAATTACGAGACAAGTACTAGTGGTGACATTGTTGGATACGTAGGTGAACATTGTCTTGACAGTGATATATTAACATTCTTCGGAGTATAAAAAAAGGTCAGATCAAATGAAGGTGCATATGCAAGATTGCGATCTGTTAGTGCTCGTGGTAACAGGTTAGCCGTTGATAAATCCTATCACCATCTTTCGAGTATTAGAATTCAACGGAAAGTAAAAAGAAAAAAAGCGTTGTCTTCTGTCAATATTAATAAAACATATCTTGTTGAGTTGCTGGAAGTGTTATCTGTGTAAACATAATATGGTAATAGACACTGAAGTTGCAGGACAAATAAAAAGGGGCATAGGCAGATAATGTCACCAACGAAATTAAAACTATTCAACGAAAATTAAAGCATTGGTGATGGTTGATAGAATCATTGAATAGATAACATCATTGAACAGTTTAACAGCATTGATGAAATGAGCGATGAGCTTGTAGGTGAAATCATGTTGAGTTTTGTGTATGACCCCGAAGTGAAATAAGTCCCATATCTATATAAAACATGATGAATATTTTTCGTTTTTAGTCGATTCGAAATATTCAATTTTGTATAAGGATTTTAATAGCATGTAGTGTTGTATGTGCGATTATTTCAATAACAATGTTTAATTGAATTACCTTGCTTTGCTTCCAATATTTTAGGGTACGCTATCAACGGTAGGAATACGCAAATTATGTCCTGGCTGGAGTATGCACATTACATCCTGGATAGAATATGCAATTATGTCCTCATGGGAGTATGCGAATTAGTTTCTGGCAGAAGTATGAAATTTAGGCTATCGTGGCATACATAGGAGATCCGGTTGCTAGGTAAGGTTATGACCGGATATCGTTGCTAGGGCTATGATATGAATATGCAAATTAGGTGCAAATGGGCTGAGGGAGAGCTGTGGCCAGATCGGGGAATATCAATATTACTGTAGCAATAGTAGTAGCAGTAGTAGCAGTAGTAGTAGTAGTAGTAGTAGTAGTAGTAGTATTAGTAGTAGTAGTATTAGTAGTAGTTATAGTAGTAGTAGTAGCAGCATTAGTAGTAGTAGTAGTAGTAGTAGTTTAGTAATAGTAGTAGTAGTCGTAAAAGTACCAGAAGTACTTGTTGTAGAAGAAGTGGCAGCAGTACGAGTAGTAGTATTAGTAGCAGTAGTAGTGATCACAAGTGGGCACAGTGTCAGTTTCAAGTAGTCATAATTGCTTATAACCGAAGCTGAGGTGCCAATTAGTTTCAGTAGGAGTCATAAGTAGTTTCTGTCACAAATAGTAACGATCACTTTCAATTATTCAAAGTCAGTGTCACAAGTAGTTGCAGTCGCGGTTGCCTGCAGATAGAGCCACAAGTATTGTTGCTGTGATGATTACATGTAGTCGCAATAGTGGTTCCGAGTACTTACAATCTTAGTCACAAGCAGTTGGAGTTTAAGTCGAAGTTTTCCCAGTTTCAAGAAGTCTCAAACACAAGCAGTGTTAGTCGTAAATTGTCACAGTAGCGTTGGTAAAGTTAGTGGTAGCACAAGTATTAAGTATGGTAGTAGCAGTAGTAGAAGCAGTAATGGTGATTTCAGTAGCCCTGAAAGTTTCAACTTATTACCCTCTGCCATTCTCGAGTTATTGCAGATATATTCTATTGACAACCAGCATGCACATAATGGCTTTTGATTTATTTTATATCAACAAAAACTTCGCCTGAGTGCTTATATTTTGTATCCGTTTCAAGCCTTAAAATATCCTGCATGTGCCAATTTGACAACCTGGATGCACGCAAACTATTTTGATTCAGTTCAAAAGTAAAAGAAGTCGTATTTGTAGTATTCAAAGAAGACCAAGAAATCGTTAAGTAAAATTTCTGTTTAGTAAATAGACCTTAAATTATTGGAAAGTAGAGCTTCACACCGAATTTGAGCTGTCTAATTTCAGAGACAGTACTGCTGCACGCTGGTGCATTTTTTCCTAAAAATTCAAGTAGTCAGAATAAAATAAACAGGTTATTTTGACAATTATTTTGAGGTTTCAAATAACTCAGTTGATCAAAGAGGGGTGATAAATTTAAGTACAATGCAGTAAATTTTTACATCAGCTATCAGGGAGAAGATCGTTAAAAAAGGTATAAAAAGGTATAATAAAAAAAAGGAGCAATTTTTAGTCCACTTAAAGTACGGTGCAACTTTATTACTTATGACGAAAAGAAAATATTCGGTGAGAAGGGTGTTCCCCTCCTCAGCACCCCTATCTTCAAGCTAATTTTTTTTGTACTTTAAAAAAAAAGTTCTGTGTCTAATTAAACGGCTCATATATTTCAAAATCGTGTTTAAAGAATTGGGACAAAAGGTTTACTTTTTGCGTAAAGAGTGGAGTATAGAGAAGGTGACAGCCCTCTCATATACGGAATAATTTATGCTCATTTTAAACTTTAATGCTGCTCCTTACTTTCAGTAGAAAAGACTTGTTTATTATTTAATTTCTGGTCAGTTTTCAAACAACCCCAAGAAATCCACATCCCTACCTCCATGAAAAATCTCCCTCCATGAAACATTTCCTCCATACAAAGTTCCTTTTCCGTAAAATACTTCTCCTCCTGGGAAATTACCTCAGGACAATTTGATCCTTGCTCTTAATTCTCCCTAAAAACTTTCATCTTTACGGCTCCACCGGAATAACATTCCTTTCGCATACTTTCATTTAAATAAGAAAGACTCATTTTTTATTAAATGTGATAGTTTTTAAGGTCGTGGTGGAACTCCCCTGCGTGGAAAACTTTTTGTTGAGATCCCCCCACCCCCAATGGAAAATTATTCTCCTGTGTGAAAATTCCACATTGAGAATTTCTCCTGGTGATAGTTCCCCCATGGTGAATTTTCCCTGGTGATAATTCCCCCATGGTGAAATTCTCCCGTGGGAAATCCCCCTCACCCACGTAAAAATCACCCGTAGAATTTAAGATCGGCTGTAAAATTCTCTGTGAAAATACCTTAGAGCATCTCCATATGTAAAATAGTGTCGCCAACGAGAAAGTATGATTAAAAAAAAAGATTTCGTACATGAATTCTGGTAAATTCCCCCCGTCTAAAATTTCCTCTTGAAATTTCACCCTTGAAAATTTCCATTGCAACGGAAAATTCTCCCCGTAGACATTCCATCCCCAGACCCCCCCCCCCCTCTCCCTGAAAAATAGTTGTATACTTTTCATTAACAAATGCTATATGTTAAATACTATATACTCTTCCTCCGGAGGCTGTGGGTCATGTCATCCCCAAAACATAGCTATTGGAGCTTCCGTCTATTCTGAACGTAATGGCTATCTAAAATTTTTTATCGAACTTCCTAGAAGAGAGAAAGAGCGTTTGAGGGGGCTAGTTACGCTCAAATTCTTTGGTCACTAACAAAAGGCTCTAGAAATTTACCTTCCATTCAAATGAGCTCCCTCCCAACTGTGTAGGATTATTGGTTCGATGCGATCACCCTGGGGAGACACAAAAAGCCACAAATAAACACGCATCCGTCGTCTTTCCTCTGACATAAAACACATAAATTCTACAATTATGTAGATAGGAGCTCGGAAACTCTACAGTAGGGTTATTTGATACGTTGAATCTGTTGGTGTAATTTTCAGTTTTCAGTATTACTTTTGGGGGATATTTTCCCCCCTTTTCAAAAACTAGATAATTTTTCTTTCTCAGGCCGTTTTGGCCGAGTGGGTTGGTGCGCTGGATTCGGGATCCCTTGTCTGAGAGGACGCGGGTTCGAATCCCAGTGTACCCAATTCTTCAGTTTGGGACGGGGGTCCGTGGCGAGACTCTGTAAGCTTAGCCAGAGTCGACCCAGCTCTAAATGGGCACCTGGAGAAATCTGGGGAAGGTAAACAGGAAGGGTGTACGAAAGCACAGGATGGCTGGCCCCCAACCCCCCATTGCACTTCCTGGATGAAGGGCCAAGAAACGGAGATCACCACCGCCGGTACGGACTGTAAAGTCTAATGCCGTATCCTTTACCTTTTTTTTTACCACTTGAGGCTCTGACCCACTGCTTCAGTATGGTCACCGTGGGAAGAAAACAACGAACAAATAAAAAGAAAACGCTCGCCAGTTGTTAAGTTTCTAGGAAAATTTCATGTTTCTGCATATACGAGGATTTTTGGATGTGCTGAATATAACGTTAAAAAATTTATTAAGATCGTTCCCAGTTTGGGGGATGTCTTACTCATTAATTATAAATTAAAATAAATTTTCCTATGTTTGTTACTCTTTACGTGTAGATCATACATTTAAAATTTTGAAATCAAACATTTCTTTTTATATATTCATAAAATATATACTATACACATGTATACGAAATTTATTCTATTTTAAACTATCTTGAAAAGAAGATTTTTTTTTTTTGGATAGTTTCATTTTAATCAAAATTTTTGTTTTTTAGAGTTTTTGTTATTACAGACACTTGCCGTTCTTTTGTTATACGAAGTAATTTCTGGTCGTTTTAAGTTTTAATGTCGCTGCTTACTTTCAGTTAAAAACTTATTTTTTATTTAATTTCTGAACGTTTTTGAATTAAAGCATGTTTGATTTTGGCTCTCCACAAATGAATAATTAAAACGAAATTTGCGTATTAATTTTTTTTGCTAAATGGCTTTCTCTTAGTTTTGGTTATACAATTTTGGGGAAAAGGGTGGGGGAGGACGCCTAGTTGTCCTCCAATTTTTGGTTATTTAAAAATGCAACTAGAATTTTTTATTTTTAACGAACGTTTTTATTAGTAAAAAATATACGTAACTTACAAATTAACTTAAGAACTTCTATATTCGTATATTTTTATTCTGTATGGGGATTTGCCCCCTCGTTAATATCTTGCTCTTTACACTAAATCTTTAATTTTGTCCCAATTCTTTAAGATTGATCCCTGAATCACAAAGGCAGTAGAATAAACAGTTGAAATTACTAAAAATACTTTAGCGTAAAGAGCGAGGTATTTAGGAAGAGATGAGCCCCCGCTATACGTAATAATCTATGTTTGTTTTAAGTTTTAATTCTGGTCCTTTCTTTCAGTGGAAAAATCTTTTTCATATTTATTTTGTCATTGTTTTTTTTTTAAATAACAGCCCCTCCCCTGGGGACTGTAGGAGAGTAAGTCATCCCCAAAGACATAGTTATTATGTTTTTTTGACTATGCCAAACAAAATGGCTATCTAAAAATTTATTCCGTTGACTTTGGGAAAAAATGAGCGTGGAAGGAGACCCTAGGTGCCCTCCAATTTTTTGGTCACCTAAAAAGGGGACTAGAACTTTCAATTTCCGTTAGAATTAGCCCTCACATGACATTTTAGGACCACTTGGTCGATACGATCATCCCTGGGAAAATAAAAACAAAACAAATAAACAGATACACACGCACCCATGATCGGTCTTCGAGCAAAAAATACTAAGTTCCACATTTTTGTAGATAGGAGCTTGAAACTTCTACAATAGGGCTCTCTAATACGGTGAATGCGATGGTGTGATTATCGTTAAGATCCTATAACTTTTAGGGGGTGTTTCCCCCTATTTTCCAAAACAAGGCAAATATTCCCAGGCTTGTAACTTTTGATAAGTAAGACTAAATTTAATGAAACTTATATATTTAAAATCTGCATAAAAATCTAAGTCCTTTGATATATCTATTAGTATCGAAATTCCGTTTTTTAGAGTTTCGTTTACTATTGAGCCTATTGACCATGAATTGTTTTAGGGTATAAATTCAAAATGAGTAACTAATATTTTTTGGCTATCAAATACTTAATTAAAATCTTCTTTGTACTGTAAGTTGTCCGAACTAAAAGTTTTTCTTTTTACTTGTTCCGTTCGTAATTGATTTCTAGATTTAGAACCTAGGAATAATGGATAAGAACTTCTGAAAACTATGACCTTTCCCCAATTGTTGAAAGAACTACGTGCCTACTGATATATCCCTGCCTAAAAACTCTCCAGTAGATGATTAGACATCCATCCATCGCTTCTAATATTCTGCCCTTAACACCCAGTAACTCTGTTTGGGCTTATACATATCCCAAGTTATGGCTTATGAATTCCGTTGCCAAGCAAATAAAAAGGGATGTATCTTCCTATATTTAAGGGAATATAAAGACAGTATTTGTGTCATTGAGCTAATTAGGACTCTTGTTAACGATATTTAACATATTAATTAGGCTTGTACTCTTGTTTGTTTTATAGGACCATCTTTATTCATTAGCTTATCTTTTTATTCGAAAAGTGAGTTGCTCAAGTGTTGAGCTTCTCAGTGTTATCAAGCCCAGTAATACTCATCATATTTGGGATAAAAACTCATTAGCTAGTGTAAAGGCTATTCTTTTTCCTGTCTGATGTGCAAAAGCAATTTTATTTATTCTATGTTCCCTTCATGATTATTCTTTTGAAAGATTTATCCATCTACAAATTGTGAAGATTGATTGCAAAAAGCTATGTAGCAAATTTTGATGCAAAGTTAAAATATTTTTTTCTGACTGGTATTATATCAATTTGCTCGAAAGTTAATAAGTAAGGTAAATATAAAGCAAGATATACCTCCTGGAAACTTTCAATCCAATTCAATCTAATATTGTGGTCAACCAAAAGGCGCTCTGCTTAAGTTAACACAACGTTAAGATACAACGTTAAGTTAGATAAGTTAACACAACGTTAACTTATCTAAATGTTACACCATCAGAAAAGTTAAATGGAAATCTAAAGCTAGTAAATATTGTCTCTAATTAGAGTAGAAAAAAAACCAGTAATTTGGTACTCGTGCTCTTATATGTTGTACGCTTAGTAACGAATTTTTGTTTCCATTTCAATAAAAATATAAGACACACAGATATTCCTCACGCCAAAAATGGTTAAAATTAGATTAAAAATCATGAAAAGCCAATGAAAACATTATGGGCCTTGTAAAAAGTTTCCCTGGAAGGTTTTAAAAGCGTAGGTATATTCCGCGAGAAGGCATATTAGTTTGAAAAAGACTCTTTTTTTTGCTACAAAAGTTACATTCTTTCTGAATATTTTGGCCATGACCATTCTAATGGTGTAGGCCACTTTTTTTTTTATCTCTCGCCATTTTCAGGAGGTTTCAGGCCCTTTTTTGGAATACACAAAGAATTGGTTTTCAAAAATTATTATTTATTAAGACTAATTTAGTTAATAGTTACCATTCCATGTTCAGCTAAAAATGGAAATCTTTTCTCACTTACTAGTTGTTTTTAACATATTTTAAATCTTTAGCTACAGTGGATCGCGGCTTGTTTTTCACTAGACTGCAGTAGCCAATGCAACCATGATAATAATAAAAACTTTTAAATTTTACCATGCATTCGGTCTATTTGCTATGCTTGAAGTATTTATTATTAGTTGAACAGTATTTATTTTTAGTAATTTATTTATTAGTGGAACAGTTGTAGCTAGTGAGCAAATATAAATGTTATTTACCTATTTCCTTGCAATATATCCCCCCCCTCTATTAAGAAGTACCCCAAAATTATTGGTCAATCGTAATTGGTTCCAAGTAATTTTGCCTTGCTGCCCCCTCCCCCTTGCTAGGAACACACTGGACAAATGATATAGGAAACGAGCATAGAGCATAAAAAAAGGAAAAGAAAAATAATTAAAATAAATAAAAGCAGCAGTGGTCTAAGGTAGTCTGCTTATTAGCCTTGTGGACCTTGATTTTCAGCACATAGGACATTTTGTCTGGGTCCGGTAACTTGAATAGTAAAACAAGAGACAGCCAGGTAGGTTTTTGGCTAAGCAAAATTCGAAAATTAACAAGTTAATGAAAGAAAACACGTTAAAGAGTATAATATTGGACCTTAGTAAGGTCCAATTTTCCGCATACGTGCAATATCATTCATTCACAAAAACATCTCTAATGAAGTACGTTGGAGTATGTGGGTAAAAACTTAAAATTCAAGTTAGATTCAGTCGAAATATTCTAAAAAGTCAAAAATTGCTCGGTGACAGTGATTTTTTTTTTTTTTTTTTTTTTTTTTTTTTTTTTTTTTTTTTTTTTTTTTTTAGGGTCCCAGGCATATTACCAAAAAGATATTGTCACCCGAAAAAAAGTGCTTGTTTAGGAGGTCAAAAATTTTCTTTCCAAGCTGCTTGAAACATGTATCTGTATGATCTTGGACAGAGGGACCTTAATTCACAAAAAGAATGGTTACCAGCTATAGAATTCAAGGGGATGGAAGCCCAAATTTCATGGTAAAATCTGTTATAATTTTAAGTATGACTTGATTATTCATATAATTGTTCTTGAATATTTTAGCACATTTGTTTTTAGATTTATCATTAAAAAAGTAAAAACTCAAGTGAAAGTAAAGAGAAATGTTAAAACTTGAAACAAACAGTAATTATTCCATATACGATGCGTCAAACTCCTCCTAATATTTCTGATCTCTACAATAAATTTACACAGTGTTTGACTACACTCATGAATACAACAAATGAAATTAATAGGTTGGGGCTGAAATTTATATGCTTCTGAGTAAGGAGAGCTTGAGTGCTCAAGCTCTCAAAGAGCTTGAGCACTAAGCTCTCACATTCTTGAGTCATTATGAAAAGTACTTCCCATTTCAATAACTCTTGCGGTTGACCATTTATTTTTTAAGTATCAGGGGCTTCTGCTCAAGCTTAAGCATAATAAACGAAGGACTGAGGAGGGGATACACCACCTCCTATATGAAAAAAATGCTTTTGATTTTAGTTTTATTTGACTCTTTAATTTATTTTAAAAAAGTCTTTTTTTATTAAATTTCCGTTTGTTTTGATTCAACACCCACGTTTCACCACTTCCTCAGACCCAACTGTTGACAGTTTTTGCTTCCACAGAATAATGCTTCGAGAAAAGGGTTCCAGACAATAAAGCATAGCCTAAATAGGTAACACTATAACGTTTCCTATAGTAAAGGACCACAAGGCTTAATTGAATGTTCTTTCAGTTAAGGACTGAGAGGCCAATACCTTATGTTTTTGAACTTTTTAAACAAGAAACACTCCATATAAAAGGGGTGGATGCATAAATATTGTGTCCCTTGTGATTCGAAATCGAAAGTTCTATTGCTAATTTAAGAGTCAAAAGTGACCAAAGGGTAAGCCGCTCCCCTAACTCTTTTTTCCATAGATACACCCGATAAAAATTTTAAGATAGCCATTTTGTTCAAACTGTCTCAGAGATCACCCAGCTCCCAGAATAACGGCTGTAAATTATGCAGTTTCTCTATCATTAACACATAAGATTTAATCGAATGGATGGTCAAATTAACTATGAAGGGGGCTAATTTCTTTGGAAATAACATCTCATTGTAATCAAACAGTTCGTGGTAACTATATTATCAAACAGTTCGGCTCAATAGTAAAAAAAAACTCTAAATAATGGAATTTTTGATACCAATAGCTACATCAAAAGAATCGCATTTTAATTCTGATTCTAAATATATAAGTTTCATCAAGTTTAGTCTTACCCATCAAAAGCTACGAACCTGAGAAAATTTGCCTTGTTTTAGAAAATAGGGTGAACACCCCCTAAAAGTCATATAATCTTAACGACAATCACACCATCAGATTCAGCGTATCCGAGAACCCCACTGTAGAAGTTTCAAGCTCCTATCTACAAAAATGTGGAATTTGTATTTTTTGCTAGAAGGCTGATCACGGATGCGTGTTTTTTTGTTTGTTTGTTTTTATTTGTTTTTATTTTTTCCAGGGGTTATTGTATCGACCCAGTGGCCCTAGAATAATGTGAGAGGGCTCATTATAACGGAAATGAAAAGTTTTAGTGCCCTTTTTAGCTGGCCAAAAAATTGGAGGGCACATAGGCCCCCTCCCACGCTAATTATTTTCCCAAAGTTAACGGATCAAAATTCTGAGATAGCCATTTTGTTCAGCGTAGTCGAAAAACCTTATAACTATGTCTTTGGGGACGACTTAATTCTCCCACAGTCCCCGTGGGAGGGGCTACATGTTACAAACTTTGACCAGTGCTTACATATAGTATTGGTTATTTGGAAGTGTACAGAAATTTTCAGGGGGATGTTTTGGTTGGTGGAGGGGCTGAGAAGAGGAGATACGTTGGGAGAAATTTCCATGGAGGAATTTCTCATGGGGGAAGAAAATTTCCATTTACGAAGTTCAGGATTTTCTTGCATTATTAAAAAAAAACAATGAAAAAATAAATATGAAAAAGTTTTTTCAACTGGAAGTAAGGAGCAGCATTAAAACATAAAACGAACAGAAATTATTACGCATATGACGTTCTCACCTGATCCTAATACCTCGCTCTTTACGCTAAAGTATTTTTAATAATTTCAACTATTTATCTTACGGTTTTTGTGATTCAGGGGTCATTTTTAATGAATTGGGACAAAATTTAAGCTTTAGTGTAAAGAGCGAGGTACTGACGAGGGGGTGAACCCCCTCATGAATGTAATAAAAAGATGAGAATACAAAAGTTCGTTACGTAAGCTAATTTATAAGTTACGTATATCTTTTACTAATAAAAACATTAGTAAAAAATTAAAGTTCTAGTTGCCTTTTTAAGTAAACTGAAAAATTGGAGGAAAACTAGGCTTCCTCCCCCGTTCATTTTTTCTCAAAATCATTCGATCAAAACTATGAGAAAGCCATTTAGCAAAAAAAAAAAAAATGTAAATTTCGTTTTAATTATTCCTCTGTGGAGAGCCAAAATCAAAACATGCATTGATTCAAAAACGTTCAGAAATTAAATAAAAAAAACAAGTTTTTACAACTGAAAGTAAGGAGCGACATCAAAACTTAAAACGAACAGAAATTACTTCGTATATGAAAGGGGCTGCTTCCTCATCAACGCCCCGCTCTTTACGATAAAGTTTTTCACTGTTTTAAAAATTAGAGTTGAGAGAAAGAGTCAAACTTTAGCATGAAGAGCGGGGCGTTGATGAGGAAGCAGCCCCTTTCATATACGAAGTACTTTCTGTTCATTTTAAGTTGTAATGTCGCTCCTTACTTTCAGTTGTAAAAACCTATTTTTTGTATTTAATCTTTTAAGAGTCAAAATGGGTCGGCAATCAGCTTCCATGCCTTTTTCACCCTAATACATCAGTTCAAAATGTTTAGATAGCCTTTTTGGTAAAAATAATCCAAAGGTCAAATAAAATTGCCTACAGGGTTGACAACATCCCCATAAATTGACCCCGAGGCACGGATTGTAAGTTATGCAAGTTGTTCATTGTTAACATATAAGGTTTTTATTGAAAAGACGTCACATTTGATCCTGTGTCTCAAAAATGACTTTCAGTATTAGGGTTAAACTTTAAGGAAATACTAGTAATTAAGGAATTAAAATTAAGGAAAAGTAATTAAGGAATTAAAATTAAGGAAAAACAGCATACTAGTAATATCTAAGGAACAGCAGAGGGTATAAATTTGAAACTCTCAACGTATGTCGAGGAAATATTGAAGGTAGATTGGAGGACAACCATCTCTTTCCCCGTAAAAGAATCTACCTAAGGTTGTTGACACAACACCTGGTTTGCCCAAGGTGGGCACTGCTAGCATAAAATATCCTGAAAGGCATCCTAGATCACATATGATCACCTTTAGTTAGAAGGTGGGGTACAATAATTTAAGATTTTCGCTCAAAGGATGTCTTTCTCAAAACTCCACACCATCTTATTTTGCAGGTAAAATTTGAAAATAGTCTTAAGAACTTCTTTGGCATTATTGGCATAAATTTGTATTGATCCAGGATCTGATCAAATCAGATCCAGGTGGTATATAGGGGTTGGGGGCAAAACTTTCATCTTAGCCCAAAATATTAGCTGTAATTCCTGAACGTTTTCGTAACCTCGGCTCCACTGACTTGTGAGTTAGAGAATGTCCGTTCTTCATACCCTTTACCCTTCTTTACATGTCTTTTTCAACGAAAAAATTATGCATCAAATAGCTAAAATAAACTATAAATGATTGTATGTACCTTTAATTAGATCACCTTTGATACTTCTCCCTGAATTATCACTTCTCGAATCAATGTTCTCTTACAGGGATCATTACTGGTGGGAAAAAAGTGGAAACAATTGCAGGTTTCAAGGCAGCTGTTGGTGAAACAATAAAAAAATAATGTTCTTAAATTACTGAGCTTTTTAAAGGGGTACAGGGTTTTTACCTAGCTAAAAAGATAAAGAAACGCAGTCTGGTGCATGTTTCAGTGAAAATAAAATCAATAGCAGTCAAACTCATGGGTTATGAGACAAAATCTGAAATACGAAAATGAAGCTAAAAAGAAAAATATCTACACATGATAGCTTTGATAAAAGATAATCAAACTGTTCGTGGTAACAAACTGTAGTAAGGAGCGAAGCGGCTCAATAGTAACCGAAACTTAAAATAATGGAATTTTGATACTAAAAATTACATCAAAAGAAGCGCATTTTAATGCTGATTGTAAATATATAAGTTTCGTCAAGATTAGTCTTGCCCATCAAAAGTTACAAACCTGAGAATATTTGCCTCATTTCAGAAAAAAGGGTGAACACCCCCTAAAAGTCATACACTCTTAACAAAGATCACACCGTCAGATTCGGCGTATCAGAGAACCTTATTGTAGAAGTTTCAAGCTCCTATCTACAAAAATGTGGAATTTCGCATTTTTTGCCAGAAGACAAATCACGGATGCGTGTTTATGTGTTTTTTTTTGTTTTTTTTTTCCCCAGGGGTGATCCTATCGACTCAGTGGTCCTAGAATGTCGCGAAAGGGCTCATTCTAACAGAAATTAAAAGTTCTAGTGCCCTTTTTAAGTGACCAAAAAATTAGAAAGCACCTAGGCCCCCTCCCACGCTCATTTTTCCCCAATGTCACCGGATCACAATTCTGAAATATCCATTTTATTCATCATAGTCGAAAAACCTAATAATTATGTCTGTGGGGACGACTTAATCCCCATCAGTCCCTGTGGGAGGGGCTGCAAGTTACAAACTTTGACCTGTGTTTACATGTAATGGTTACTGGGAAGTGCATAGACGTTTTCAGGGGGATTTTTTTGGTTTGGGGGGAGAGTTGGGGGGTTACGTGGGAGGATCTTTCCATGGAGGTAATTCTCACGGGGGAAGAGACTTTTAATGAAGGGGTGCCGGAATTTCTAGCATTATTTAAAAAAAACGATAAAAAATAGTTATGATAAGTTTTTTATACTAAAAGTGAGGAGCAGCATTTATGAAAACGTTCGTAAAAAATTAAAAGTTATAGTTGCCTTTTTAAGAAATCAAAAAATGGAGGGTATCTAAGCCTCCTCCCTCGCTCCTTTTTATCAAAATTTTCCGATTAAAACTATGAGAAAGCCATTTAGCCAAGAAACATTAATATGCAAATTTTGTTTTAATTATTTATGCGCGGAGAGCCAAGATCAAAACATGCATTAATTCAAAAACGTCCAGAAATTAAACAAAAAAAAAAACAAGTTTTTAAATGAAAGTAAGGAGCGACATTAAAACTTAAAACGAACAGAAATTACTCCGTATATGAAAACAAACGTATATGAAAAAAAAACATACAAGTTTCAAGTAGGTTGAAAACAAACCTTTTGCCTTCCTTACAAGGACTTTTTTCGGGTTATAATATGTTTTTGGTAATGTGCCTAGGACCTTAAATAAAAAAAAAATCACTGTCCCCGAGAACATTTTTGACTTTTTAGAATATTTTGACTGAATAAAACTCGATTTTTAAGTTTTTACCCTCAGTGTGTCTCCTGCTCCCACGGACTGCGTTAAAGAGATTTTTGAATGAAAGATATCGAGTGTAAGCGGAAAATTAGACCTTCTTAAAATCCGATAATATTCTTTAATATATTTGCTTTCATTAACTTTTTTTTTAAATTTTGCTTAGTAAAAACCATTCCAGACTGCCTCTTGTATTAGTATTCAATTTACCAAATCCAGGCAAAATGTCCTATGTGGTCAAAATAAATGTCCAAAAGGTTAGTAAGCAGGCTACCATGGACCGCTACTACTTTTATTTACTCTAATTATTTTGTATTTTACTTTTGTTTGTAAGCTCTTTTTCTATACTACATGTTCAATGTGTTCCTGGAAAAGCGGGGGGGGGGAGGTAGAGCAAGGCAAAATTACTTGGAACCAATTGGGACGGTCAAATAATTTCGGGTGACTTATTTTTTTGGGGAATATGTTTGGATAATATGTATTCACTATTTTGATATTCGACCTTTGGACTATTTTGAACAAAACACGGCTTACCCTCTGATCACTTTTGAATTTTCAATTTGCAATAGGGCTTCCGATTTATAAACAGATTCAATTCAATTCAATTCAATTTATTCAAATAAAACTACAATGTGACACCAATAATAATAAAGATCCTGGAAGCGAACTTGTTGAGGACCATAACCACAAAAAATTGAAAATGAAGAAGAGAGAAAAAAAAAAAGAAAAGAGAAAACATGAGTAACTAAAGCAAATTGAATAAGAATTTAGAGAGTTATAATATCAAAATTTTAGTACATTGCTATACAGCGTGCGAAAACTTGTGGATAGCTAGACACTGGAGGGTATTATATTCCATTGAAGTATAGATTTATAAATGGGGGATCGCTGGGCGGAACTAGAGACAAACTTGGGGACAATGAAGGAACGGTTGGATGAACGGAGACAGAGGCCTTCAGAATTATTAATATTAAAATAAGATAATAATTGAGGAGGAAGATTTTTATGGTAAGCGGAGTATGCAAGGTATAGATTTAATTTTTTGATGATTTGTTCAAAAGGGATAATACCAAAATCGGAGTACAAGTCCTGGGTGGGATATAGTCGGGGCAGCCGAAAAACTGCTTTGATGGCACGGTTTTGGGCAGATTTTAATTTATTGGTAACTGAAGGAAAAGTGTTGCCCCAAACAGATCCACAGTATGAGATATATGGGTAAATAAAAGAGTAATAAAGGGTGACAAGGATATCGGGAGGAAGAAAATAATTCGCACGATTAATCATACTTACCTGTCGCAAAATTATGGCTCTGATGTAGGACACGTGTGTTGCAAATGATAGGGAGGAGTCTATGTGAACACCAAGAAACTTGGCAACTTCGACCTGTGGGAGGAGATTGGTAGAATATTTTAGGCCAAGTGCTTGCTGAGGTTCATTTTTTTTGTAAGGGGTTCGAAATAATACAACCTGACTTTTCTTGATGTTAATGGTCATGCAGTTAACTAGACACCACTCCTCTACTCTATTCAGAAGGGTTTGAGTAGAGGCGACAACGGATGGTAAATTAGGACCGGTGATGAAAAAGTTGCTATCGTCAGCGAAAAGTACTGGGTGCACTGATGGACCCAGGTCCGTAACCAAATCATTAATATAAAGGAGAAAAAGTATTGGACCAAGAACAGAGCCTTGTGGGACGCCCCTTCGGACAGGTAGGGGATGTGAAGTCAACCCGCCCAGACTCACACTCTGTACTCTACCAGAGAGATAAGAGCCAAACCATGAGAAAGGAACTCCACGAATCCCTAAGTTGTTGAGTTTACTTAATAGAACACTGTGATCAACCATATCAAAGGCCTTAGAAAAGTCCAGAAATAAGCCCAATACAGTATTTTTAAGGTCAAGTTGGGAACGTATAAACTGTGTGGCGTCTATTAGTGCATGAGCAGTTGAAAATTTGGAACGGAAGCCATATTGATGAGGAGAAATCAACGAATCTGAAGAATGAATCCCAAATAAAAAGGGAGAAAGACGTCGGAATATAATTCTCTCGAGCACTTTAGATATAACTGGGAGAAGTGAGATTGGACGATAATTACTTATCTCAGACGGATCGCCTTTTTTATGAATCGGGATAACAATTGCTGATTTAAATATTTCTGGGAAGACTCCATTGGTCATAGACAGGTTTGCTATGTGCACAATGGGTTCACAAACATAGGAAGATACGATCATAAGAAGCTTATTACTTATGCCAAAGAAGTCAGGTGTACTACAATTAGAGAGACAATTGATAACTTGAAGCACCTCTTTACGATCAGTTGGAGAGAAAAACATGGATCAAGGATTCTTGCTAGGTTGAACTGACTGGGAGAAGGAACAGGAGTTAGCATTTGGAATATTAGTGAAATAATTATTAAAAGCATCCGGTACTGAACTTGGGTCAATTAATCTGCCACTGATGTCCTTAAGGTTAAGAGGTAAAGATCTTGAACTTCTTTTTTTTGAAAGAATTTCATTTATTGTTGACCAAATTTTTTGCAAGTTCCCTTTGCAATGAGAGATTTTCGAATAATAATAATTTTTTTTTGCTTCCCGGACAAGTTTGGTATATAAATTTTTGTATTTTTTATAATTAGTCAGGTCAATAACGTTACTGGTTTTGCAAGCTAACTTATATAGGTCATTTTTTCGATATGAAGAGATTATCAGGCTATTTGACATCCAGGGGCGTATATGGCTAGTTTTTCGGTTTGATTTACGAACTGGAAAGGTTGAACTGATAAGATCACTCAGTCCTTGTGTAAAACCATTTTTGGCTGAATTAACATCCTGACAATCCAAAACCTTGGACCAGTCAAAGGATTTCAAACGATCCGTGAACCTGTTCATATTCACAGTATTATATATTCTATTATACGTAGGGGTTTTAGTTCTAGAGGGCTGAGTAGTTGGTAGGGAGGGTAGCGAGAGATAGATTGGAAAGTGATCTGACAGGTCAGAAAATATTATTTTGGAGGACAGGTGGTTTCCCAGGGAAGTGGATACAAAAATGTTGTCAATTACAGTAGCTGTAGACCTCACAGGATCAACTCTAGTAGGAAAAAGGATTGTGGGAAGAAGACCACTTGAGGTGAATGTTTCAAAAAAGGTATCACAATCATTATTATTGCTAACATTTAGTAAATTACAATTGAAGTCCCCAAAAACTATTGCCTTCTTTTGTGGTAAATTAATAAAACTAGAAAAATCATCAAATAGGTTACAAAAGAAAGGGGTCGGAAATGAGGGGGGCTTATAAAATAATGAAAAAATAAGAGAATTCTCGTCAACACTTATGTCTACGATTATTGAATAAATGCATCTATTATTTATAGGTTGCGAGAATAAGGATTCACAGTCTAATAGCCTGGTGAATTTCAGACTTGACCGGATGTAAAGAGAAATGCCGCCAGAGGACTTGGTTAATTTTCTTTCAATATGAATAGCTTGAAAACCAGGGAGGGAAAATTCACTCTTATCATCAATTTCTGAAAGCCATGTTTAATCTGAAAGATTAAACCAAAAGTTTATACGACCACCCCTTTCAAATGAAGTTTTTCTTGTTTAAAAAGTCCAAAAACATAAGAGATAGGCCTCTTAGCCTTTTACTGAAATACCATTCAATTAAGCCACGTGGTGCTTTACTATAAGCAACGGTAAAGTGTTGCCTATTAAAAGCTATGCTTTTGATAGCTAGCTTTTGTCGAAGCATTATATCGTAGGCCCAGTTTTTTATTTTTTACTTCTAACCTATAATATAGTTATCATTTACTTTCTTTTTTTGTGTTAAAAAAAGATACTCTTTGAAATTTAAACCGTACTTAACTTTTAAGCTTTACACATCTAGTCATCTTTTACTCTTTTTTTAGTAATTTTGATCCTCTCTCAGACAATTATACCACTCAAATTGAATGCTTTCTATTGGAATTTAAAAAAAAAACAAGTTTTTTTAAAATGAAAGTAAGGAGTGACATTAAAACTTAAAACTAACAGAAATTACTCCGTATTTGAAAGATGGTTTTCCTCCTCAACGCCCCGCTCTTTCGCTAACGTTTTTTTTTACTGTTTTTTAAGAAGTAGAGTTAAGAGAAAAAGTTAAACTTTAGCGAAAAGAGCGGGGCGTTGAGGAGGAAAAGCCCCTCTCATATACGGAGTAATTTCTGTTCTTTTTAAGTTTCAATGTCGCTCCTTACTTTCATTAAAAAAAAACTTGCTTTTTTTTAAATTCCAATAGAAAGCACTCAATTTGAGTGGTATAATTGTCTGAGAGAGGATCAAAATTACTACAATAAAGAGTAAAAGATGACTAGATGTGTAAAGCTTAAAAGTTAAGTACGGTTTAAATTTCAAAGAGTATCTTTTTTTAACACAAAAAAAGAAAGTAAATAATAACTATATTATAGGTTAGAAGTAAAAAATGAAAAATTGGGCCTACGATATAATGCTTCGACAAAAGGTAGCTATCAAAAGCATAGCTTTTAATAGTCAACACTTTACCGTTGCCTATAGTAAAGTACCACGTGGCTTAATTGAGTGGTATTTCAGTCAAAGGCTAAGAGGCCTATCTCTTATGTTTTTGGACTTTTTAAACAAGAAAAACTTCATTTGAAACGGGTGGTCATATAAACTTTTGGTTTGATCTGTTTATAAATCGGAAGCCCTATTGCAAATTGAAAAGTCAAAAGTGATCAGAGGGTAAGCCGTGTTTTGTTCAAAATAGTCCAAAGGTCGAATATCAATATAGTGAATACATATTATCTAAACATAATCCCCCCAAAAATAAGTCACCCGGAATTATTTGATCATCGTAATTGGTTCCAAGTAATTTTGCCTTGCTCTACCTCCCCCTTTTCCAGGAACACATTGAACATATAGTATAGAAAAAGAACTTACAAACGACAGTAAAATACAAAATAATTAGAGTAAATAAAAGTAGCAGCGGTCCATGATAGCCTGCTTACTAACCTTGTGGATTTTATTTTGACCACATAGGACATTTTGCCTGGGTTTGGTAAATTGAATACTAACACAAGATACAGTCTGGAATGGTTTTTACTAAGCAAAATTAAAAAAAAGTTAATGAAAGCAAATATATTAAAGAATATTATCAGATTTTAAGAAGGTCCAATTTTCCGCTTACACTCGATATCGTTCATTCAAAAACCTCTTTAACGCAGTCCGTGGGAGCAGGAGACACACTGAGGGTAAAAACTTAAAAATCGAGATTTATTCAGTCAAAATATTCTAAAAAGTCAAAAATGTTCTCGGGGACAGTGATTTTTTTTTTTTTTTTTTTTTTAAGGTCCTAGGCACATTACGAAAAACATATTATAACCCGAAAAAAGTCCTTGTAAGGAGGGCAAAAGGTTTGTTTTCAAGCTACTTGAAACTTGTATCTATGCGATCTTGGACAGAGAGACCTTAACTCACAAAATGAATGGTTACCCGCCATAGAATTCAAGGGGATGGCAGCCCAAAATTCATGGTAAATTCTGTTATAGTTTCAAGTTTGACTCGATTATTCATATAATTGTTTTTGAATATTTTAACATATTGTTTTCAGATTTATCATTAAAAAAAAGTGAAAATGTCAAGTGAAAGTTAAGAGAAATGTTAAAGCTTGAAACAGCCAGTAATTATTGAAACAAACACATAATACGTCTACCTCCATCTTATATGTCAGCTCTCTACACTAAATTTAAAAAGTGTTTCACTGAAAACATTCATGAATTCAACAAATGAAATTAAGGGGTTTGGGATGAATTTATATGCTTGTGATCAAAAGAGGAAACACTAAGCTCTCATATCCTTGAGGCATTATGAAAAATATTTCTCATTTCAATGACTCTTGCGGTTGCACATTTTTTCTTAAAGTATCGGGGGCTTCTGTTCAAGCTTAAACATAATAAACGAGGGACTGAAGTTGGGTGCACCCTATCCTATATGAAAAAAAACTACTTTAACTTTGAGTTTTATTTGATTCTTTACTTTTTTTGAAAAAAAAAAAGTCTTTTTATTCAATTTCCGTCTGTTCTAGTTCAACACCCACGTGCCATTCCATCAAACCTAACTATTGATTAAATAAAAAATAATAATTTTTTTAGCTGAAAGTAAGGAGCGACATTAAAACTTAAAACGAACAGAAATTAATCCGTATATGAAATGAGTTGTCCCCTCCACAATCCCTCGCTCTTTCCGCTAAAGCTTTTAATTGTTTTAAAAAGTAGAATTGTGGCAAAGAGTCAAACTTTAGCGTAAAGAGCGAGGGATTGTGGAGGGGACAACTCATTTCATATACGGATTAATTTCTGTTCGTTTTAAGTTTTAATGTCGCTCCTTACTTTCAGCTAAAAAAATTATTTTTTTTTTATTTAATTTCTGAACGTTTTTGTAATTAATGCATGTTTGGTTTTGGCTCTCCGCACATAAATTATTAAAATGAAATTTGTATATTAATTCTTTTTTTGGCTAAATGGCTTTCTCTTAGTTTTGATCAGACGATATTGAGAAATAAGGGGTGGAGAAGGAGGCCTAGTTGCCCTCCAATTTTTCGGTTACTTAAAAAGGCAACTAGAACTTTCAATTTTTAACGAACGTTTTTATTGGTAAAAAATATACGTAACTTAAGAATTAACTTACGGAACAAACTTTCATAACCTTATATTTTTATTATGTATACGAGGGGGTTTGTACCCTCGTTAATACCTCGCTCTTTACACTAAATCCTAAGTTTGTCCCAATTCTTTAAGAATGACCCCTGAATCAGAAATGCCGTAGAATAAATAGTTGAAATTACTAAAAATACTTTAGTATAAAGAGCAAGGTATTTATCTCCTCCTAAATACCTCGCTCTTTATGCTAAAGTATTTTTAGAACCCCTCATATGCGTAATAATCTCTGTTCGTTTTAAGTTTCATTGCTACTTCTTCCTTTCATTTGAAAAAACGTTTTCATGTTTATTTTTCATTGTTTTTTTATAGTAATGCTAGAGAATCCTGCGCCCTTATCATTGAATTTTTCTTCCCCCATGACAGATTCCTCCAAGGAAAGATCCTCCAACATAGCCCCCTCTCCTCAGCCCCACCCCAAAACAAAATAAAATCCCCCTGAAAACGTCTGCACACTTCCCAATAACCATTACTATATGTAAATACTGGTCAAATTTTTTAACTTGCAGCCCCTCCCCCAGGGATTGTGGGGGAATAAGTCATCCCCAAAGACATAGTTATTATGGTTTTTGACTATGCTGAACAAAATGGCTATCTCAAAATTACGATCCGTTGACTTTAGGGAAAAAATGAGCGTGGGAGGGGGCCTAGATGGCCTCCAATTCTTTCGGTCACTTAAAAAGGGCACTAGAACTTTTCATTTCCGTTAGAATGAGCCCTCTTGCGAAATTCTAGGACCACTTGGTCGATACGATGACCCCTGGGGAAAAGAAAAAAAAACAAAACAAAAAAAACAAATAAACACGCACCCGTGATTTGTCTTCTGGCAAAAAATACAAAATTCCACATTTTTGTAGATAGGAGCTTGAACCTTCTACACTAGGGTTCTCTGATACGCTGAATCTGATGGTGTCATTTTCGTTAAGATCCTACGACTTTTAGGGGGTGTTTCCCCCTATTTTCCTAAATAAGGCAAATTTTCTCAGGCTCGTAACTTTTGATGGGTAAGACAAAACTTGATGAAACTTATATATTTAAAATCAGCATTAAAATGCGATTCTTTTGATGTAGCTATTGATATCAAAATTCAATTTTTTAGAGTTTTGGTTACTATTGAGCCGGGTCGCTCCTTACTACAGTTCGTTACCACGAACTGTTTGATAGTTGTTGCTTCCGTAGAATAATGCTTCGAGAAAAAGTATCGAGAAAATAAAGCATAGCTTTTCCTAGGCAGCACTATTTCGTTGCCTGTAGTGAAGGACCACGAGGCATAATTGAATGGTCTTTCAGTAAAAGCCTAAGAGCCCAATATCTTATGTTGTTAGACTTTTCAAACAAGAAATACTTCATATGAAAAGGGTTCTTTACTATAATAGTTTCATCTGATTGGAAATTGAAGGTTCGATTGCTTTCGCTTTGAGTTTTTATTTAATTCTTTACTTTATTTGAAAAAAAAGTCTATTTTTTATAAAATTTCTTTTTGTTTTAGTTCAATACCCACGTTTTACCATCCCATAAAACCCAACTGCTTAAATTTTTTGCTTCCGCAGAATAATGCTTCGAGAAAAGGGATCGAGAAAACAAAGCATAGCTTTTATTAGGCAACACTTTTCTGTTGCCTATAGTAAAGGACAACAAGGCTTAATTGAATGTTCTTTCAGTAATGGACTAAGAGGCCAATATCTTATATTTTCGACTTTTAAAACAAGAAACGCTTCATATGAAAGGGGTGGTCGTATAAACTTTGGGTTTCATCTGATTGGAAATCGGAAATTCTACTGCCAATTTAAGAGTCAAAAGCGGTTAGAGGGTAAGCCAAGTTTTCTTCAAAATAGTCCAAAGGTCGAATAAAATTTCTTCCAGGGTACAAAATTTGCCCATTAACAGACCCCAAGGCAAGGACTGTAAGATATGAACGTTGTTCATTTTTAGCATATAAGGTTTCTATTGGAAAGACGTCACGTTTGATCATGTATCTCACAAATGACTTTAAGTATTATGGTTAAACTTTAAGGAAATGGTAATAGCATGCGAAACGAAATCAAAACAAACTATGTGCTTGCTGGTTGTGGAAATGGAATATCAGTAATGTCTAAGGAACGACTGAGAGTATTAAGTTTTTGGCGTATATCGAGGAAATGTTGAAGATTGATTACAGGACAACCATCTTCCCCCAATAAAAGAATTGACATCAGGATTTTTAAATAAAGGCACTTTGTTTAACCAAGATGGGCACTGAATGGGCAATGAAGAGGGTATAAAGGTTAATACCTATTCAGAATTTTCCAGCGTGAGTCTTTGCTGTTCTTGAAATGAAAAGTGTAAGACATAGTTTTTGGTAAATTTAAATTGATTGACCATTTCAAAATTATCAGTTGATAATCTACACTAAGGCACACGATATGAAGGCTGTTTATTCAGAGAACCGGTTTCAAAACTTTAGCGCATATTTTAGAACACCACTAATTCAAAAGACCCCTCCATGGAAATGAAATATTCTGATTTCAAGTTTTTAGTTTATTATAGTTTGTCACCTCCTGATTCCTACGAAATCTCATAAATTATTTTCGACACATTTTCCAACTAGCGAAAACCAACATATCGGAAGAAATCTTCATAATACGGATTTTAAAATTTTTAACAGTCATGAATCTTCTTTCATAGATTTTTCCCTGATTCCCTTTAAAAATTTATCATCCTAAGTTTTCAAGTTTTCGAGGCAACACTAGAGTGTTGCCTGTATTGAAGACCATAAGGCTAAAACTAACATCAATTTTATACAATCCTAATAAGGGGGAGGGGCGTTAATGCCAAAATTGCATTGGAAATTGTATCGATTGGAAATAGTAAGTTCTAGTGCTATTTTCAATAGTTAAAGGATCAGGTGAAAAAATTTCTGGGGTTGAAAAAGCCCCATTTAGCCTGGGGAAACGCCTGTGATTTATGAAAGTTAGTTATTATTACTTTTACACTTTGTTTACTGAAATACTTGTATTGAATGATTTACGGGGTAACTTCGATTTAAGGACAAAGCCTGTAAGTTATGCAAGTTGCTTATTATAAGTTTGATACTTAGTTGCTTTGATTGATACCTTTTGATTGATTTTGATACTTCGATCAAACTTTGAATTAAATTAAAAAAATTTATTTTTGAATAGGGAATCTTGAAAACTGGAAACTTTTGCTATACTTAACCCACACCCCCCCCCACCCCTAATGTCCAAATATACAGCCCAAATTACATATATCCTATATTAAACACACAAACACACACACACATATATATATATATATCTATATATATAAAAATAAGTTGTCTGTGTGTGGATCTGTGGATCAGGTGACGTCACCTGAAAAAACTGGATTAGGTGACGTCAAAACTGAAAAAACTAAAAAAAGGCAAAAACTACAAAAAAAACTAAAAACTAATAAAAAAAATAAAAAAGCTAAAGAACTAAAAAAACTAAAAAAAGGCAAAAACTACAAAAAAAACTAAAAACTATTAAAAAAGCTAAAAAACTAAAAAAACTAAAAAAAGGCAAAAACTACAAAAAAAACTAAAAACTAATAAAAAAAATAAAAAAGCTAAAAAACTAAAAAAACTAAAAAAACTAAAAAAAGGTAAAAAACTTAAAAAACTAAAAACTAAAAAAAACTAAAAAAAAGGAAAAAACTGAAAAATAAGCTAAAATAAAGGTAAAAACCAATAAAAAACTAAAAAAAACTGAAAAAACTAAAAAAAGGCAAAAACTACAAAAAAAACTAAAAACTAATAAAAAAAAGTAAAAAAGCTAAAAAACTAAAAAAAACTAAAAAAACTTAAAAAAGGTAAAAAACTAAAAAAAATAAAAAATAAAAAAAAAACTAAAAAAAAGGAAAAAACTGAAAAATAAGCTAAAATAAAGGTAAAAACCAATAAAAAACTAAAAAGAAAAAAAGGAAAAAACTAAAAAAAAATTTCATCTAAAAAACTAAAAAAAAACTAAAAAAGGTAAAAACTAAAAGAACTAAAAAAGAAAAAAATAAATGACGACACTCAAAGAGAAAGCGACCAGGACAAAAGGAATGTTCGATTAGCAATCAACAAAGCACCGGGACACAGGGAGTATAAATGACGACCAGGACATAAGTAAAAAAAAAAACTAACAAAACTAAAAAGAAGGTAAAAACTACAAAAAAACTAAAAAGAAAAAAAAAACTAAAAACTAATAAAAAAACTAAAAAATCTAAAAATCTAAATAAACTAAAAAAGAAAAAAAAAGGAAAAAAATAAAGGAGAAAAACAAAACTTAAAAAAAGGCAAAAACTACAAAAAAAAACTAAAAACTAATAAAAAAAGTAAAAAAGCTAAAAAACTAAAAAAACTAAAAAAAAGGTAAAAAACTAAAAAAAATAAAAAATAAAAAAAAAATAAAAGAAAGGAAAAAACTGAAAAATAAGCTAAAATAAAGGTAAAAACCAATAAAAAACTAAAAAGAAAAAAAGAAAAAAACTAAAAAAAAATTTCATCTAAAAAACTAAAAAAAACTAAAAAAGGTAAAAACTAAAAGAACTAAAAAAGAAAAAAATAAATGACGACACTCAAAGAGAAAGCGACCAGGACAAAAGGAATGTTCGATTAGCAATCAACAAAGCACCGGGACACAGGGAGTATAAATGACGACCAGGACATAAGTAAAAAAAAAAACTAACAAAACTAAAAAGAAGGTAAAAACTATAAAAAAACTAAAAAGAAAAAAAAACTAAAAACTAATAAAAAAACTAAAAAATCTAAAAATTTAAATAAACTAAAAAAGAAAAAAAAAGGAAAAAAATAAAGGAGAAAAACAAAACTAAAAAACGAATGTATATACAGACCGGGACACCGGGATACAAATGACGACCGGGACACAGGGAATATAAATGACGACCGGGACACAGGGACACAACTACAACGGGGACACCGGGGGAAACAGGGGGATATAAATGACGACCGGGACAGGGAATGGTCGATTAGCAATCACCATCAACAAAGCTCAAGGGCAATCATTAGAATCATGAGGTATAGATCTGAATACAGATTGTTTTCCCATGGACCATTATATGTTGCATGTTCAAGAGTTGGTAAACCTGACAATCTATTTATATGCAAAGACAATGGGACAGCAAAGAATGTTGTATATTCGCAAGTTTTACGTAGTTAAAACCATATATATATATATATATATATATATATATATATATATATATATATATATATATATATATATATATATATATATATATATATATATATATATATATATATATATATATATATATATATATATATATATATCACAGGTGGGACATAGGGACACAACTACAATGGCGCGTAACTATTATGGCGCGTAACGACTTACGCGCGCGGGGGGGCTTGGGGGGGGCGCGAAGCGCCCCCACCAACTAGGTGTTGGGGTGGCGCGAAGCGCCACCCCAACAGCTAGTATATATATATATATATATATCAGTTGTTTGTCACTTTCATCAAGCGTCTTTGTCTTTGTCGCTTTCATCAAGCGAATAAAGAAATTAGAATCCTCTTTGACTTGAGAAAAGACAAAAACAAAGTAGTCAGAAAAGCAAACAAAGGAATTCCTTAGAATGTATTTACAGACAAAGGAAAAACAGTTGTAATTATGGACGCCGAAGATTATGATAAAAAGGCTAAAGCCCTCTTGATGGATAAAAACACTTACAAAGCAGTAAAAACTGATCCCTCAGGGAAATGCACACAACAATTGAGAAGAGAACTAGAAACTTTAAAGGATAATAGACTAATTTCTTCTAAAATGCGTAAAATACCCCAAAAACTCAAAGGTTAATCTGCTTCTAATTTTATGGTCTTCCCAAATGCAGAATTTCACATGTGTTAGATAAGTGCTTGAAACCTTTAAAATAGGTTTCTCTTCTATTGTGAATTTGAATTCGTGTAATCTCCCTGAAATTCTCGCCCTTTTGGAGTTTTCTCTCCCCTTTTTCAGAGATCAGGCACATTTTCTCAGGTTCCTAATTTTTAATGGGCAGCTTTAAACTTAAGGGTTTATACATTTGGGTTTACCATAAAATCTAATTCTTTTAGTTGAAATTCTGCTAGCAAAACTTGTTTTTTTTTAGTGTTGGTTACTATTAGCGCAAGTGGCTCCTTGCATACCGTTTATGACCGCCAGCTTTCAGCTATAAAAGAAATAAATTAACATGAAATCCAATATTTCCATCTAATCGTTGATAAAAATTGAGTTCCTGGCAAAAATTGCCTCCTCCTCCCGGTAAAAATTTGATACTGCTCATGAAATGTAACCCCTTCACTTTTACACGTTTTTAACGATAATAATATGGAAAAAATTATGTGACAAAAGAAAATCACCCCGCAGCACCTTTATTCAAGCTCTGCTTAAATGATTGGGAATTAGATTTTAATCACTGTTTTTTCAAAACAAAAGTAGATAATTAGGAAATTTGTGGTTTAAACAAAATAAAAGAAAATTAGGAGCCAATCAAAATGAATCCGTTTCCAAAAGGAATATAAGATTAGCAGCAGAACGAGCAAATACTGAAATAAGGGAATTTTGAAAGTTTTGTCAGTTCGGATATCAATAGTGAATAACTCTTTTGTTTTGTCAGTCTTGGCTGAACCAACGCGATATAAAGACGCTGAGACTCTTTAAAAAATTTTTTATGTGAATTTGGATTGAAAATTAATAGTACCGACGAATTTCATTTCTAATTTTGTTCTTTTTTCATTTGTTTCATTTAGTTTGTTATCTTGCTGATGAACGCTTTTACATATATGGCTGAAATATTTACTTAGATTGTGTTCACTGTGTTGTTCAGTGTCTTCACTAACTTCTTCATTATCTTGAATATAGATTCATTATCTTGATAAAGGTACAGTATGGTGTTCATCATTAGTCATTTCCATCTTCGTTTATCAATCCCCTTTCTATATTTACCTGAAGGCTCATGGAGAGTTTAAAGATTAGGGTATTTAAATGCAGTATTCGAGGCATATATCCCCTCTCACACCCCTTAAACAACGGTTCACCACCTTTCAACATAAAGGATGATGTGCAAGTATAAATATGTGTAAACAACTCTTGAAACAGCAAGTGAATCAATTTAATTAAACACAGCTTTAAAATAAACGTACGTATTAGCCATTTATCTTGTACAGAGTACGTGACTTTTTAGCAACAAATACACCATCATCCTTCTGAGACTGGGAAGCTAAACATGTAGTTATTTCGAATTTTTTATATTTGTTATCTATCTTAGAATTTTCTACCGATAGTAATTTAGTCATTTTCATGGCAAAGTCGTAGTCTGCCACCAAATACACAACTTTCCCTTAAAAGAGTCTTTTTGGCTACTTACAAAGGGCACTAGAACTTTTTATTTTTGTTCAAATAAGCCCTCTTCCGGTTTTAGAACCACTGACTCGCTGTGGTCATCTTGTGGGAAAGCAATGAGCAAACATGCATCCATAGAAAAAAAATATAAGATTCTATATGTTTGTGCAGAGGAGCTGAAACCTCTAAAATAGGGTTATCTGATATTTTGAATTCTATAGTAAGATTTTATGATGATCATTGGTTTTTTCAGGGTTGCTTTCCTTCCTTTTTAGACAATGCCGCAATTTTGGGTTGCTTTCCTTCCTTTTTAGACAATGCCGCAATTTTTTCTCAGCCTTTCTGCATTTGATGGAAACTTTAAGCTTAAAGCCTATTATATATTTGGACTTGACAAAAAAAGTTGAATCTTTGGATCCATTAATTGTTATCAAAACTCACTTCATCTTGTTGCCATGAACTGTTTGATGTTTCTTGATAAATTACAGCAATATTCCTGCCCTTGAATATTCTTTAAGCAGGAAAAAAACATCAACAGATAAAAGAAAGAAAAAAAGAGAAAGAAGCCGCTAGACAACATACAGAACTACGCCTTTTAACCCTAGGTATATTTATCTTGTTTTATAATAGGAAATTTCTTGGATCTTTTTTGATAATTTCAAACTGGGTTGTTTCCAAACTTATTATTTGGAACAACAAGAGAAAATGACGGTAGAAAAAAATAATAGGAGGAAACCTCCCAGTACGAATTCTAATCATAATGCTGGACAGTGCTACCGAAGCAACACTGATGATCTGTTTTGAAATGATATCACAGGGAAATTTTTCTTTGGCAACTTTATCTGTGATCCGTGAGCAAAAAAGAATGCCTATTTGGAAAAGGATAAAGAAATAAAAAAAGTGAAGAAGGTAAAATCTCTTACCAGACTTTCTCGATTCGTTGACTCTACATTTAAGTTTATTCATCGTAATATATTCATAGATATTGAAGTATAAAGAGTAAAACTTACTTCTATTTTTTCATGTTTTTTTTTAAGGACAAGCTTCAGTAATAAGGTAGAAAGAAGAGTAATAGAAACAACTTCTTACCAAGCATTCTGACCACGATTCTTCTTGATTGGATATGTGCCCTTTCAGCTTCGCACAATTTCCCATCTTCTCGTGAAATGCATCTTGTTAGAGATCGCGATTCCTAAATGGAAACTTGATGAAAGAATCAATTAAGCTCTACTCAAGTGACCAGTTATTAGGCTATCAATCAAGACTACTCTATTTTCCTCATTTTTCCTAAGTACAAGGCCTGGTTTTCTCAATTAGTGAAGGACACTCAGCAAAAGGAAAAATATTTTTTTTTTTATTAGTACTCCTTAGGTAAAGGAATGTTACCTGGAATTAGGGTTTGCAGGCTAGCGGTAACATAGTGAAGAGTGAAGTGCATCCATTGTATTAATTTTCTCCATCTACTCTGTATGAATGGGGTAATAGTAGAAACTACACAGGAGGCTTACACTACTTCACAGTGGCAATTCTAAGGGCCTTTTTAAGGGTTAGAGGACATTGGAAGGTAACCATTTCAATTTCATTTTTTTTTTTTTTATTGTGGAAGCTTCTGTGCAGCGATCAGGAAAAAATACTCTTAGTGTAAGGAGACGACAAACCACTTTTATTGTGGTCATTTGTTATAGTTTAACTTAATTAGTCACTTTAATTCATGTTTGGTTGGTCTATATATTTGTAAAAAATACGCTCTCTTTTTAAAATTAATAGATCCAAAATTATATAGACTTTCAGGAATGAATATTGATTTATATCAGACTATCAATCTACGATCATCAGTTCTTTTGAATAATATTAGTATCATTGTAATTTTCTCTCTCGGACATAAAATAAAAAACAAAAAACAAAAAAAAAACAACAACTATAAATGAACACGCATCCGTGATCTTTTTCTGGCAGAAAAAAAGACACATTTTTAGAGACAAGAGCTTGAAACTTTCACAGTAAGATTGTCTCATATGCTGAATCTTATAGTGAAATTTTCATTAGACTTCCTTCATTTTTGAAGGATGTTTTGCACCTTTTACAAAAATCAGGCAAGTGTTATAAGGATTGTAACTTTTAATCAGTAACATCAGTGAATCTTATATATTTGGAGCATGAAAAGTAAGACTTTTGATGTATCTATTGATATTAAAATTCTGTTTTTTATAGTTTTGGTTACTGGTGGGCCAAGCCTCTCCTTACTAAAAGTTCGTTAGTGCGAACTTTTTCAATACTAAAACACGGTTTATTTGAATGACCAGTTGAATATCTAGTGCACTCTTTAACTACCAAAAGAGATTACACTACAGGAAAGTCACGTTTTCCTGCGCTTCGGCAAATATAGCGCCAAAATTTTGCCGAAAAATTTCTTAGAAAAATTGGAAAAGTATTTATAAAAGCTCGTCCGGAATGAAGCAGACCTTGGTCTGCTGACCACTTGCCACTGGATATGGGGGAATCCCCTAAATAAACGCTCCACGTAAAGGGTGGAATTGACCTCACAAGGTGGGTGGCGCCCATCCCAGGGACACTCAATAGTTAGATTCCTTTAGCTACTCAGGTCCCAGTCCAAGGGTAGGTTGGGCTTGCGTGATGTTATTGCCTGGGACGATCGATCTTCTTTTTACCCTTAAAGACTTCAGCATGTCCCCGGACCGATATTTGACCACCGTTTGAACCATATTGACCATGGTGGTCTTTGCTTGGCCACCTGGAACGTTCTGACCCTTAACGTCCCTGGAGCAAAATCAATGCTTGCGCTAGAACTCAGCGTTTTGGTGTGGCTGTAGCAGGGATAACTGAAGATTGCCTTATAGGAAACAATTCTGAAGACATCGGCGAAGGCTATCACATAATCTGGTCGGGTGATCAGAGAACCAAAACTAATGGAGTCGCACTTGTGCTAAACTCACGGACCAGGAGGTGCCGCTTTTCTTACGAACAACTATCAGATAGGATACTAACCGCGCAAATCCAGCACAAACATGGAAAATGGGCCATTGTTGTCTTCTATGTCCCAACAAACCAAGCCTCAGATGAGATGAAATACTTTTTTACGCCCAACTGTCTAGCATCCTAGCAAATGTATCCCCTCATGATGTTTTAACCCTTCTTGGCGACTTCAACGGCACTGTCAGAGATATAGACGGCATTTGGAACAATGTTCTATGACCTGTAATACCCGACTGCTTGAACGACATTGGGCTAAGGCTGCTTTAGCTGTGCAACATGCATGATCTCGTGATCACCAGCACCCTTTTTCATAGGAAAGAAGTTCACAAATATACCTGTTATAGCAATGACGGACGAACAAGAAAGATGTTAGACTACATAATCGTTTCCCGACGCTGACGTTCCTCAATAATTTATTGCCAAACTTACAGAAGTGCATAATTGGGAAACACTGACTACAGACTTGTCGTCTCTAACCTTAGACTACGCCTGAAAGCCCAAAAAATGACCACCGTCCTCCCAAATTAGACCTGAACAATCTCGCAAACTCCAACTCGCACCAGGTCCATGCTGTCTCCATCTCAAACCGTTTCGACTGTCTTGGTAAAATTTCAGAATCTGAAGAAGCATGGCAACTATTCAAAGATGGCATATTGCTTTCGGCCGATAGTACTATCGGTCGTCTGAAGCCCAGAAAAAAGTCCTGGATATCACAGAAAACTCTAGATATTATTGAACAGAGTCACAAAGCACGCCTAAAGAAGGACATTGTTACCTACAGACGTCTAAATGGCGTAAGAAATAAATTCCTCCACAGAGAAAGAAAGCTGTTCACCGAGAAAAATGCCACTGATCTCAAGGAGGCTGCCAGAAAGAGTGACACATGCCCTATATACAAAC
Organism: Artemia franciscana; assembly: GCF_032884065.1. Lineage (NCBI taxonomy): Eukaryota > Metazoa > Arthropoda > Branchiopoda > Anostraca > Artemiidae > Artemia > Artemia franciscana. Next base: position 42,716,582 of record NC_088865.1, read on the forward strand.
ACCTTCGGGATCTTACAGATGGAAAACCATCCTCCCTAGGCCCTATCATATCTAATGATGGAAATATTATCACTGACGAGAGCACTCAACTGTCCACCTGGAAGAATCATTTCTCTTCACTTCTAACCCTGGACTGGGTTAGTCAGCCAGACCTTGACTTTCTTCAAGTTGCATCCAACACCCCTGAGGCCCCGTGTGAAAGTGTGATTGTTGAGGAATTTACATACCTTTGCTCTATCCTCTCAAATAACGAATCAATCCTTAAGGATCTAATGCCCGAATTACCAAAGCCTCAGTAGTAGTGGGAAGACTAAGTGCCCTTTGGAAGAAACCTTCTATCAGCCGTAGGACCAAAATGCGCATATACAATGCTTCGGTGGGATCTGCGCTTCTTTACGGAGCCGAAACCTTGCCTGCCACTCAGTCTGTGCTTAACACCGTAAATATAGCCCAAACAAAGCATATTCGCCACATTGAAGGACTACGCTGGCAAGATTTTGTTAGCAACGAGAACCTCCTGGCGCTAACTGCTCAAACGCCCTTCTCAGTCCAACTCGCCCAACGAACACTACGCTGGTACGAACATCTCCTTCGCATGTCCCCCGACACTCCCGCACAAACGATTTTGACTTTGATCCTGGTCTGCACGGTGGGAAACGCCCAAGAGGTCGTCCCCCAAGCAGATGGAAGGAGACAACAGGTGCCTTCTTAATCATGGCGAATATTCAGGAGGATGTACACATCCTTGCAAAAAAGAGACCGGTCCAAAAGGAGGCACCATCACTCTCGACGCCGGAAGCATTTCGACAAGAGCATTAAGTCAAATCAAGTAAGTCAAGCCCTTTCTAGAGTCATTCTGGCATGCAGTATATCATTCGCAAGAGCCACCCAAGCAAATTGGATAGAACACTAAAGTCTTAAACTTTCAACTCTATATCCTTCGAGATGGCGGACCAAATCATGGTGTTATCAAGACCAAGTCCTAGGTTGGGGTCGGGATTGGTGACATGACTGTGCAAACTCAGCAGCCTGAGGGTGGGGCCAATTGGCTTTTGAGGTCTAAGTTTTAATCTAGATGCGCAACCCTCCCCCCCCAGGATTTTAAATTTACGTAAGATGAAAAAAAAATTCGCATCTAAAGATAGACGCAGTTAGTAAAAACAATATATATCTAATAAGATTAAAGGCAAAATGGCTTCGTATAGTTTGGCATGATCTATTAGGGTGGAGACCGCTGTATTGTCAAAATTCAGTAAATGTCTATTCCCATGAACCTTTCAAATATAGACCTTTCATAAAACGGACACACAGCTTTTAAATTGGAAACTTCTTTGACAGTAACTTCAAATTGAAAACTTTGAAACTTCAGTAATACACTAACATTTGTTCAACACGTCAACCTTGAGGTTAAAACTTTAAATTAAGGGCTAAACTTCATGTTTAGCCCTAAGCCTTATTCAAGCCCTTATTAAACTTCATGTTTAATAAAATTTCAAAGAAAGTAGTATTAATTTTTTTTCGAATTTTTATTGTCACAATTTTATTTTTCTCAATATCTAATTTATCCTCTCTCAAAATATTATTTAATGTGGTTGTTTACTTTTTATCTTTCGCATTTTTTTTCTTTGTATTCTCTTGTTTTATGTAGCCTAATTAGTAAGTGTAAGGTAAAAGCTAATAAATTAGTTGATGCGCACCAGCAAGGAGCAAGGTTCCAGTAGGTTTTCCCTATTTTACTGGGTTGCATAAGAAAAAAAATAGAAATTTTATTCATAGAAAAATGAGCAGAAATTGGTCCGTATATTAAAGGGGCTGTTCTTTCTTCAACGCCCCACTCTTCACGCTAATGTTTGACTCTTTCTCTCAACTAAGGGCTGTTCCCCCTGTTTTCTAAAATAAGACACATTTTTTCAGGCTCGTAACTTTTTATGGGTAAATCTAAACTTGGTAAAACTTACATATTTAAAATCAGCTATAAAATGCGATTCTTTTGAAGTAACTATTGTTATAAAAATTCCGTTTTTTAGAGTTTCGGTTGCTATTGAGCCGGGTTGCTCCTTGCGACCTATCAAGTAGTTCGTTACCACGAACTGCTTGATATAAAGGAGACGTGACTTGCATGAATTTTTTTTTGGCATGAATTCAATTCCTCTTTTTTGAGTATTCTTCACTTATCTCGTTCCAGGGTTTGTAATTTTGATGACTTGCAAGTGGTCTCCTGTGCCCTTTTTGACTACCCAGCTTAGCACAAAGTACTTTGACCAAAATTTTGTGATAGTCAAAAGATAGTCTCAGATACGTCAAAAGACACAATTGCCTTTTTATGACGATAAATACTATTTCAAAAAGGAATAAATCCTTTTATTAGACAGTGAACAAAGTAATAAAAAATGATGATCACTGTACATGTAACCGAAATAGCAATTATGTTTTTGGTTCTTTTGTTCACTGTCTAACATAAGAATTTACCCTTTATAAAGCTATTATATATCGTTCCAGAGTGGTTAAAGAATGCAGAAGTGAATTCATTTCACCTTCCTGTGTATATTTACACACGCTATAACTCTTCGTCATTCTAGGTTAAAAAGCAATTTCAATTTAACTCCGTGGTTCTTTAGTGACTTCAATTCCTTCTTCATGCTTATTCTTCACATACTCACACACGCCAAACCAATACGTTCCTTCATTCCATTGCAATTTTGCTTTGTTATCTGACTTCAGATCTCGTTATGCAACGTTTTACTTTGCAATTAAATGTGATTTTAGCTATTTCTTGTTCTGTACCTTTTTCTTAAGCTGTTCAGAGTAATTTGTCATATTTTGTAATTTTGTATGTGTCATTTTAAACCTACTTGGTGTTTGCCCAGGAGATTAACAGGGTCTCTCAGGCCATAACTGACAGTCCCAAGTTCAAAAAGTGGTGAGGGTTGATTGACAGGCTACCCAGGCAAAAATTAGGTTTAAAGTAGTTTATGCTGCAACAAATGTATCAAGTGACTCTAAGAAACACAGTTTCTGTCAGTCCCTTAGTGATATCACAAATAAAATTCATAGCCACAATATATTGGTCGTGTGTGGTGATTTTAACGCAAAAATGGACTGCCACCAGGATTATATACGTTGAATAAACGTTGAAGTCGCCCGACGGTACCACTCAAAACCAGATCGACCATATAATCATCAGCAAGCGACGAAAAAGGTCCCTTGAAGATGTCAGAGCTTACCGCAGAGCCGATCGCTTCTCTGCCCATCAACTAGCTATATCCACATGCAAAATTAAGTTGAAGGTGGAGAAAAAAGTGTCAGTTATAGTTAAGAAATTTGATATCCAGAAGTTTCGTGATAAGACTATTCGTCAAAAATAAAATATTGCACTAGAAAATAGGTAAGCAGCCTTGAGCCTCAATGACTCCTACGAAACAAGTTCAGATTGTCTTTAAAAATCACTATCTCAGTGCCTAAAATATGCTGCAAAAGTTCTTGATATAAGAAAAGAAAGAAAGAAGAGCGGATTAGTGAAGAAACTTGACAGCTAATTCAGGAAAGAACAAGTCGAAAAGCTCCTGATGATAGTCATTCATCTCATCCAGTCATTCATCTAGTTAGCCTAGCGATAAGCAATACTGCAAGAGTTAAAAAAAAAAATATAAATTTGCCCATAAGCGAACGAAAACGTCTGCCAGGAACGACAAGAGAACAAATCATGAGAGCATAGCAGCTGAGGCAGAAAGAGCAGCCAGTCGGGGTGATAGTAAAACCTTCTATATGCTTACTAAGAAGCTTTTCAGCACGCAAACAAACCCTGGCCCCTTCACAGAGGATAAAAGTGGTCAGCTTCTTACCAATCAGGTAGATATCCTGAACTGTTGGAATGAATATTTTTCGGATGTTTTGAACCAGCCAATATCCCAGAAGCCACTGTTGATTCCTGGCGTACCCCTATTTAAGTTGGATATCGATTCGCTCCCCATCCGCTCCCCATCCTCTTCCAGAAAGTTTTACTAGTTCTGAAGTAGCAGCAGGAGGCATATTTCAACAGCTCTCTCCAGAACTGTTGAAATATGAGAAAAAAGCTCTCGCTGGCCCACTATTTAAGCTGCTTCGTAAGATGTAGGATGATGAGGCTGTCCCTTCTACATGGAATAAGGGCATTATCGTGGAATACTTCAAGAAGGGTCGAAAGACATCATGCGATAACTGGAGATATATCATACTCCAGAGAGTTGGAAGTAAACTTCTATGTCAGATTATACTTAGTAGAATTCAGACTCAAATGGATATAATTTTAGGGGATGACCAACATGGTTTCCGCTCAAATCGGTCTTGCTGCGACCTGATAATTTAGCTTGCGTGTTCTACTCACGGAGCCAAACGAATGGCAAGTGCAGATTATTTTAGTGTATGCTGCACTGGTTTGTGGTATCCAGACGGAGAATGGACTGTCTAAGTGGTTCCTGTCAAGTCCAGTGTGCTCCAAGAATGTCTACTATCTCCAAAGCTGTTCGCAATGCTTAAAGATTTTGTGCTTCGAGCTTGCCACTTTAGAGGAGGCATACAGCTAAGCCCCGAGCGTCAAATACACGACTGCAATTTCGCTGACAATATTGCTCTTGTTGCTAACTGCCAGGAGGACATTCAACATAATATGAATGAACAAGCAGCGAAAGCAGCGTCAAATACACGACTGCAATTTCGCTGACAATATTGCTCTTGTTGCTAACTGCCAGGAGGACATTCAACATAATATGAATGAACAAGCAGCGAAAGCCACCCTTATGATGCTGGAGATTAATGTTGATAAAACAAAAAGTATGTCAAAGTCAATTGTGACAACTATTGAAGCTGGAATTCGATACGAAGGCACTAAGAGAATTTAAGTACCTCGGCAGTACAGCTCCCAAAGATGGGAATTGTGATAGAGAACTATTGCTATGCATAGCTTATGCACGTGGAGCAGTTTCTCAGCTAAGGGATATTTCAAGATGTAGATACTACTCTCAGAAGTTGAAATTGTGATTGTTTAGGAGTAATGTGCTCTTTGTACTTTTGTATTGAGGCGAGTCCTTGAGCCTTTCAAACTATGCTGAGAAAAAATTACTTGACTTCGAGAGTAATTGACTCCATAGAATCCTTGCGTACATTGGGCCGATAGAGTAACGAATGTCCAAATAAGGGCTGATATTGAACAACCACTGTTGACTAACGAGATCAGAATGAGAAGATGGAAGTATTTGGGGCAAATGACCCGCATGAGCGAAGGACGCTTCCCACACAATTTATGGTTTCAGACCACATCCGGCATTCGAAAGAGTGGAAGACAAGGCAGCAAACTTGGTTGATCCCTGCAGAAAGAGGCGTTGATTCTCTGAACAACTCTAAACAAACTTTGTTCCTTGGCACAAGATCGGTCAAGTTGGATATTAACCGTTGCTGCCCTATGGACCCCCAGGTACAGGAGGATCTAAGTCTAAGTAAGTAAATCATAGATACTAAAAATAGTGCGACCAGTCCCGTCACTCTTTTTTCCATTTACCTTATCTCCTTAAACGAGAAATAGTTATTTATGTATGATTTTTTCTCGAAAACTACTGATATTTCTAGGGGGTAACATTGGGGTCATGGGATTATAGGGCCAGAAAAAAATAATCTAGATCGGCACCGAGCTTAGGAAATTTCTTTAAGAGTCTTAATTATGAAATGAATTCTTATGAGTGGCGTCATATCTATGAGCACATTTATAGAGCATAAATACGCCATTTCTGCCCCAGGAGTAGTTGTATCGTTCTTATATCTATGGCAAATGTATAATTACACAATAAAATAGCTAAGTATAAAATAACCAATGTGATGAGTTTATTTACAAAAGACATTTCAGCAGTTTCATAATACCTAGAGGAGAAAAACATGAACTAACAACTGCTCAAAATAAACAAACTAGACCGTCAAATAAGACAAGATCAATAGGACGACCTGAGAAATATAAATTCCCAATGGGTGAAAATGAATAACCTGGACCATCACACGTTTCAAGACCAAACCAATAAGCTAAGACAACTGGTATTGAAACAATATCTGAAGTAATGATAAATAAAAATATATAGAGATCAGAGAAATATGCAGTTGCAGTTAGAATACTTGCGAAAATAACAATTCCAAGGAGTTAAAAACGAAAGTGAAAAACAAAGAAATATGCTGTTAGAAGATAAGTGGATGTGAATGTAGTTACAGGATCTCCGACATCAAGGATCAAAACGAATATAAAAATAAAAACAAAGAACAAAGAAATATGCAATTGAAAGAAAAATTCTGGCAAGAATTACAAACATTAGTAAGAGCCAGAACGTTTCAAATATGAAAGCAAAGAACAAATAACAGTGTGTTTTGCAGACACCTGAAAGAAAGTACCTGAACTTATACAAATTAAAGTGAAGAACAAAGAAATGTGTTGCTCGCAGACAAGCGCCAGCGTAAGCCAGAACGAGTCAAAAATGAAAGTGAAATGCTACGTTACAAAAATAACGACATTGTAATATTCTATACCAACAAAATATGGCGGAAAATGCAGTACAAACATGTTAAGATGCATTAACCTTAAATAGTTTTATTTATAAGTCATTGGGATCCCTCAACGTTGTATGTATTTATTCTGGAGTCCCTCATTAAAATGAGGAAAGAGTAGCAAAATAGGTGACTCATTTGGAAGGTTGCTGCTTGCTTTGTCAAATTGCACCTCCATATTTTCCGATTAAATTGGTTTTGCTTTTTATAGGACGTCACTTGCTCTATAAAACGTTTCATAACCAAATATAATACTTGAATTCGTGTTTTACTTTAGCTTCATTCAACGTAAGCGATGACCAAACGATCAAAAGTCGTAATGTTTGCAACGTCAAAGTAGCTGGTCAAATTAATCGCAAAATAAATTTAGGGACACATCCATCACAGACCCCTGAAGGTCATTTGAACCACCCTAATATAGCCAAATGGACCTTTTAGACTCCAATGAAGCTGTTGAAGATCACTTTGAACATCTGTTAAATAATCTGATCTCTCGTAACCTAATGGATCTCCTGGAAGAAATATTGCAGGACACAAACAATTATGCAAAAGGTTACATAAAAATACAAGAAGTAGAGAATGATGTACATCAACCTGCTGATTCACTGGGACAATAACAAAGGTCAAAATAGAAGCAACAATGAGAATCAATATATAAAAGCCTGCCGTGTAACAATGCCACATACCAGTAGTGAAGCCCGCCGTTTTCTCGGTAATACATATAGGCCTATATGTATTACCAGGAGCCTAGTGACTTCACCGCTGGACCCCAGCGCAACTATTTGGCAGGAATATATGGATTCTAATTGTTACATATCTTCTAACCATAGAAGTGAGCCTTTTCTTAATATCATGGCATCACAATAGGTTCGATACAATCACCATGGAAAAAAATACGATATATTCCTTAAAGTTGTGATTTATTTAGGCTGTTTTTGTTGGTAAAAATGCTGATATACCGGTTTTAAGAAACAAAATATATAGCTGACTTCAAGGCCTGGCTCCGACACTTAGTAGGCTTTTAAATATTGATTCCTGCAGTCACTTGTCTTTTAGCTGGAGATAATGTGAACTTCTTTTTGAAGTCTTGGCCTGATGTAACCACCCGGGTCTAAATTTTCAGTTGATGTAATCACCCTAGGAAATATACTAACAAGACGTATAATTTTAATAAAAAGATGTTTTAAATAAATACACGGTTGTTCTTTTAAAGGGAGTATACATATATATTTGTTATTCATTTGTTTTAAGTCATGAAGCGTCAAATAAGAAATAACAATAGAGTTGAGAAAGTCTGGCGTGAATTCAATTCCTCCTTTCTGTTAATGCATGACAGAATAATTCGGTTTATAGGGTTTGTCTTCTTTTCTAACTTAAAAATATGACATCGCTCACATGATTTTTTTCCAAAATTAAGGCTCTAAACGAATTTGGCACAATCTTCGTTCTATTCTTTGGTTGCCATGGCGTAAAATTGGCGTTAATTCAACTCCTTCTTCCTCTTAATCCATC